>NW_005871205.1:948835-969330 GCF_000147115.1 Myotis lucifugus
CACCTCGCCCCCTCGAGGCTCCACTGTCACCCTCCAAGGCTGGGACCTGGTACCTGGGTGAACTCCACGCAGGCAGGGTCCCCTCGGATGGTGCCATCAGGCATCTGGTAGCCGGCATAGCGGATGAGCTGGGAGTTCCAGACCCGGAAGTCGTGCTTCCCATCGCTCCGCTGGGGGAACACCGTGATGGCCGACCTTCCCCAAGACAAGGACCGTGCTGTTTACCACCTGGCTCCGGTGGGGGCTCCCAGCCACCCCCCTCTGGTGCCCTGCCCTTTCCTGTCTTCCCACTCCCCAGCCCTCTGCACCAGCTCCTGCAGCTCCCCAACATGCCCAGCGCTCCTTGCCTCTGTGTAACCTGCCCCACTTCCTGAAATACCGTCTCCTTCCCTCTTCCATCTTAAAGACCCCCTCATCCCCTCCAAATGGTTGCAAGTCTGAAGGAAATCAAGGATACAGGCTATTGAGGGGGGCTAAGCTCGTGGAGGCTCTGCTCATTACTAGGGCTCCCTAAAGAAGCCCGAGTCACTGCTCTCTTTCTCCCTGGTTTCTCCTGGAGCCAGAGGCACCACCCTTAAACCCATTTGTATCTTCTGGCTGAGTCTGGAGGTGGGTGGACCCCAGCCATCGCCTCGAGAAAGGGGCTCCCACCTGATGTTGCCGTTGTTGGTGGAGTAACGCAGGTGTCTGCAGATGTGCTCGAACATTTCCTGGGCAGTGGAACAGCTCCGGGCGTCGAACACCTGCACACAGCCCCCCAGACACGCCCACCAAGATCGGTGAGAACTCCCGTCTCAGGGATGATCAGAAGCTAAATCACGAGGGATCCAAGGGTGGGCCCCAGACCCCCAGGGCCACACACCAAGCAGAGAAGCGCTTCCTCATCTCTGCATCAACACCTCCCACCCCAGGGCTGCCCCGTCCAGCCTTTCTCCTGCTCTCCTAGGGGAGCCCAAGCACCCCCACTTGGAAGATCCTATCAAAACCCCAGTCCCAAGAAAACTTGATGGCAAGCACCATGAATCCGGATTCCCGCGGCCCAGCCTAGTTTCTCTGCAAGGTGAGCACATTGGACACCAGGCCTCCAGCGCATTTTGTTACAGGCAGAGGTGCTTTCACTGGCATCGCTCGTCGATTTCTCTGTCCAAGGGCTTGCAATATTCTCCAGCAACACAAGACCCCCTTGAGGTAAAGATGTCCTAGGAGGCTACGCTAAAGAAAATGTTTTCTAGGGGCCAGGGATCCAAACAGTCCAGGCAAACCACCTCTCTTGCGGCACCAGGGCTTCCACAATAATAGTAACAAGGTCATCTGGTTTGATGTTGGCCGCTAGTCTCCCAACTTGAACACCAGAGAGAAAGATCAGCTGGAAACCCCGGGGCTGACATCGGACCCTAGACTTCCCACGGGGGCCCGTCTCAAGTTCAGGGGTGTGCAGAGAGAAGCTGAGGCCCCGGGTTCCGTCCGGGAGCCCTGGGCACAGCTCTGCTTGGCTGTTCGGGGGCCTCTGCCCAGGGCCCGCCCGTCCGCCGCTTCCTCTCCCGCTAGGCTCTAGGGAAGTGCACCTGCAGGTTGGACCACTGGATCCTCCCGATGCAGCGCGGGGCATTGCGCCAGGCCTGCTTGGTGGCGTAGATGAGCTCATCTCCCGTCAGCTGGTAGGTTCCTGTTGTTTCTATCTCCTTTGTTACAGCTTCCACCCTGGCCAGATGTTCCTCTATTTTTGCCCTGGGGGACAGGAAGACATCAGGAAGATCAACAACGAGATAGCCTTACACGGGCATCGATTCAAGCCACAGGAGCAGGAACTGAATTAGGACACCAGGAGGTCAAGATGTCTCCTGGAGACCGGCCCCTCCAGGTCAGCTTCATGGGTGCGTGACCTGGGCCCTGAGCTTAGAAGGGCCCCGCACTTGGTCTCATGCTCTGCTGTCATTGTTCAAATTTGGAATCCCTTTTGAACAGGGAGCCCGCGTTGTTTTCAATTTTACAGGGGGTCCTGCAAGCCATGTCTCTGTTCCCGATCCCAGCAGCACCCTTGTGGTTTCTGGGCACTTTTTCTCTAATCATGTACATCTCCGCTTGGCGAGCACGAGCAAGGAGTGCGTGCAACCCCCCTCAGACACACAGGAGACCCACAGGGGCATCCATCACGCCACAGTCCCGTCTGCCTCTCCCATGGTGAAAGGATGAGCCAATCAATCCCTCCCACGGCATCTTCTGTGCACGGAGTGCCTGCTAGGAGCCAGGTACTGGTGAAGTCACTCACAGTCGGTGTCGCATTGGGCCTATGAGGGAGGCATTTTTGTGTCCATTTTATCGTCAAATGAATCAAGGTTCTAGGAGGGTAAGCACCCCCACAGGACGGGAGTGTGATAAAGAGCAAAGTCAGGACTCAGATCCAGGTTTCCCTGATGCCGCGCCCAGCCTCTTCACCTTCCACCTCCTACCCCAGGGGGAGTGCAAGCCCAGAGATGCCGAGGGCCTTCCCACGCTCTCCGGCTCAGGCGCCCACAGGGAGTGGCTCTCAGGACTCCGCCTGCAGGGCCCCGGGGCCTGCTCAGGGAGGAGCCCTCCACAGCAGGGTCCAACCTCCCAGCTCTCCACAGACCCGGGGTTTCTCAACCTCTCAGCCAGCAAGGCAGGTGAGGTGTCTACACTGGCTCCTCCCCTCCCCTCCCCTTCCCTTCCAGGCTTCAAAAACACCCCACAGGGAGGAATTCGGGCAGAAAGGCTTTGAAACACACACACCACCACCACCACCACCTTGGGATTTCCAATCAGCACCAAAAATGTTTGAAATGGCAACAAACAAAACTATTTAAGGAATGATCTCCTGATTAAGGAGAGTGAACAACTCAGAATAAATGGTCTTTCTGCGGATGAAGAGTGTCCCGACCACTCTTCCTTGATTAAGGAAAAAGCTCAAAGACAAAACACTTGACACCATTTATCTTCAAGGATACGCCGCTGCTGGGTGAAGGTTGAGGCAGCCCTTTCTCCCTAAACAAAGCTCCTAGCAACACTGGCCGCGCAGCACCCAAGCATGGAAACAGCAGCCATGACCAGAACATAAAGGCCTCGAGCATACTTGTTACCATGTGACCATATAAGAAAGAGTTCTTTTTTACATGTTTACCCCATTCCTTTAGAATTTTATATTTTGCCACGATTTTCATTAGTCATGTTTCTGAGGCATTGAAAATGCTTGATGCCTATTAGTTCTGGAAGAAGAAAAAAGAAAGTGGCTTTTGGCATCGGTGAACTGGATTTGAACAGAATATTGAGCAAGTTATGATTTCTATCTATACATTCCTTCCTTCATGAAAGACCGAACCAGCCCAGCTGCCTGTGCCTGTGGCTGCGAGTGTAATTGTGGAGATGGACTGCCGTTTGTCCTCCACCGCCCCCAGGACCTCATGGGGGTCCCAGGTATGGACTTGTGACTGAGAAAAGGCTCTTCTCTCCATGAGAAGCAGAGCAGCCCTGGGGCCTCCCCCAGCTAACATCGCCCAGCTGCCTTCAGACACCAGCAGGACCTCCCAGGTCCAGCATGGAACACTGAGGTTAAAGCAGGGGCTCTAGCGCCAAGCTGCTGGGGTTCAAACCCTAGCTCTGGGACTTCTGAATGTGTGACTTTGAGTGGGTTCATCTCCTCCACAGCCTCAGTTTCCATGTCTGAAACATGCGGAGGATAATAATGGTGCCAATCTCATCGAGGCGTGGTGAGCGTTACTCACAAGGCACTCACGCAGGGCCCAGAACATACTTCGCGCTCGGTAAGTGTTAGCATCGATACAGTGGCCCAAGGAAGCCCATGGGGAAAATTCCCGCCCCCTGAAAGGTTCATTAGTCACCAACCTCACTGACAGCCCAGGGCGCCTGAGCCTTCCAGTCACCCAGCACCCAGCAGAGGTTCCAGTTGTACAACACACAGCCCGCACTCCCCTGTGTGAATAGGGCTCTCAGTCCAGCTGTGCGTTAGCATCGCCTGGAGAGCTTTGAAAGAACCTGGATGTCTGCTGCCTCCCCACTTCCTGGGGCCCTGACACTCGTGGCCCAAGGGACCCTGACATCAGCATTTTGCAATGTCCTCAGGCAACTCTTCTGCGCAGCCAGGGTTGAGGATCACTGGCCCTGGGAGGTCACATTCTGAGGCACTGAAAATGCGATGATGCCTATTAGTTCTGGAAAAAAAAGAAAATGGGCTCTCCCGGCTCAGACATTGTCTGGTCATAGGAAAGGGCATGTGGTCTCACCAGAACCACTCTTTCTGTCTCGGGGGTCCCAGGTGCACTTCTGTGGCTCACTTCATGCAGTGAAGTGCCACGTGGGGCTGCACTATAAAAGCCACACTCCCCGCCCAGTCCATTAACCAGCCAATCCATGCTCTTGGCCATTCTGTCTCACAATCCCTTTGTGCATTTCTTATTTTAAAGGTTTAAAGGGGCCTAAGTGAAAAGTCATATACTTTATGAAACCCAGGAGTGTAGAAGCCCACAAAGTTCAGTGCAAAGAGCATGGCCTGCCTTCTCCAAGTCGGGTGGCCTGAATTCTAGCCACTGGGTGACCTCAGGTGTGTCACTGGGCTTCCTGTTCGTACCTGCAGAAGGACTTGGCTAGGTGGTCTCCAAGGTCCTATCTATTGCAAACATTTAATCATGAAAGGGTGCATATCCAGTCACAATCAAGGTGACTGTGAGCCAGGACATGGTTTGAAATCCTCACAACAATCTTATGAGCAAGATTCTATCGCCACCCCCGTCTGTTACAGATGAGGAAGTTGAGGCACCGAGAGGGTGAACAGATTTCCCAAGGATGCAGGACTAGTTACTGGGGGAGTCAGGATTCGAGCCCAAACAGTTACACTCCTGACCCACACTTTTAACTACCATTGCTCTGCCTCTTTGTCTTACGATTATGAAAACCCACTCTGGGGTCTTTTACCCTTGGGAACCTGTGCTTCAGCCCTGGATCCACTGCGAATCTGGGAAGGAAAGGGGCCCGGAGTCAGAGGGAAGTGGCTGGAGACAGGAGAGCTCCCAGGAAGGGGGAGGCAGCGGGTCCTGCAAGAAGTGAGCCTTACTCTTTGAAGGAGCTGTAATACTGGTTGACAAATTCGATAGCTTGAGGTAGAAGCTCTTCTGGGGAGGTAGGCTTGTCCCTGGGTCCTCTGGTCAAGCTTTTGGAGTTCATGATAGATCCCAAGCAACACTTGGACCTGCAAGCCAAATCCTGCAAAGAGAGAGGTGGGTGGTGAGGTGAGCAATTTTGATGGCCATCCTCTTCTCGGGACCATGTCCTTCCACTCTGGCTGTTCCAGCACCCCACCATCCCGCTCCACCCCTTTGGCACCTCCTCCTTGGTGTCCACCAGGCTTTCTCCCCACTTAGATTTCTTTTCCTCTACTGGCTGGCCCCCACTGGGTGTGAGCTGAGGTTGCTCCCCCTCACCCAGGTTCAGCCTCTTGGTATTATTCCCAGCCAGCTCCAGACCCAGAACAAAGTCAACATCTCTTTCCCTGGGGACATCTCGACTACCTTCCCATTTAAAGAGGCTGATGTGGCTCCTGGGAACACACTATTGGTGTTCGGCAACAATGAACTGAAATGAGATGGTGCAAATCCCAAAGTCAGAGGGTGGCACAGAAAAAGTACTGGAAGGAAGTACACCCAAATGTTAACTGTGATCATTTCTAGAAGGTGTGGGAAATCATTCTGCTTTCACAGTCTTGAAATTTTCAATTCTTTCCCACTTAGATGCATTAGATAGAATGCATTCTAAATTTAGAATGACAAATGTAGGGAACTATCAAAGGGCCTTAAAGGACACTTAGTACAACTACTCATTGGGTGCTTGATCCCCTTTCTAATATCCCTAAACTAGAGGCCTGGTGCACAGATTCGTGCACCGGTTGGGTCCCTCGGCTTGGCTTGTGCCCTCTCACAATCCGGGACCCCTCAAGGGATGTCAGAGAGCTTGTTTCGGCCCAATTCCCACAGGCCAGGCCAAGGGACCCCACCAGTGCACCGGGCCTCTAGTATGCATATAAGATCTTTGGTTAATCTCTTCCTGCCCTTCCTCCTCCCCCCTTCCCTCTGAGATTCATCAGTCTGTTCCATGTTTCCATGCCTGTGCATTGAGAATCTGCCCCTGGTCAGTGCATGTCATAGCTACCGGTTGAACGGTCTCTTAGGCTTTTATATATATAGATAGATAGCTCTTGATGTGACAGGAAACTCACTACCTCTTGATATAGTTCAGTTAAGTTTGAGCAGGTCTGTTAGAAAGTTCTCCCTGATACTATGCTGAAACCTGTGTCTCTGTGGAAAAGAATTAATTTGTTCCTGCAACCGTTGATATCACCTCTGGATTATCCATTATCCGTGAGGGGGGTTCACAGGGAGTTGGCCTCATTTACTTCCTACTGTTATTTATGAGGAACACAGGACTCTGTTCCCAGCACCCTTTACCCAAGTGGAAGACGTCTTGCTTTGCCCAGGGGGACATCTGTCTGATCCTCTAAGGGCCCTGATGGCTTCACCGACTTGGGACAAAGGTGGTTCCCCCTGAAGCCCCAGACTTCTCACCGCTTTGGCCTTGTGGTGAAGTGTGTCTTGGAGAGTCATCCCACTGCCCCAGTTTTTGACCCTCACATGTCGTGGGCAGGCCGATGGGGGTGCATCCAGCTTAACCAGGGATTCTGGAGACTTCTAAGAGGGAGAAGAAAATAGGGATTTCCAAATGCCTCCAACTCCAGGATCCCATGGGTCTCTCCCTGGCCCCTGGGCCCTGCTTTGGCTTTGGGTGGGGTGGGGAGCTAGGGTGGGTAACAGGCCAGGGTGTCAGTCCATGTCCCTCCTCCCTTCCCGGCAGCCTGGCCACCTGGACCAGCGCCTGCTCGGAGTTCCAGGTGCCTGGGCCACTGGCCAGGCTTCTCTCCTCACCCAAGACCCTGCCAAACGCTCCCTCAGAGGAATTGCAACAGTGGGGACTAAGATTAGATGCAAAGGAGGCTACTGTCACAGTCAATACCGCTGAGAACAGAAACCAGGATGAGGAATAACCTCCCACTGCCTTCCACAGAGGCATTTAAGAAAATGAAAACCATCTTCTCCCCCAGCCCCTCCCCACCCCCCCCCACCCCATTCTCTGCCCATCTCCCTGGAGCGCTGAGGTCCAAAGCACTTAGGGAAGAGAGCACCATGGGATAGAGGCTGGGGCTGGGACCAAAAGACTCAGCTGTCGAGTCTGGGGTAATGGGAGTGACACTTCTGACTCCATGATGGTCTCCTCTCACCCATGCCAAGTCCTCCAGGTGCCAGTGCCCCTTGGGGGCCGCCACTCCGATCATCACGATCATCCTGCTCTCCCAAAGCCCTTCCTCATCCCCGCCTCTGTCCCCTGGGTCTCCACTCACTGCTCAGACACCAGCTTCCACCAGGCTGCTCAGCCTGCACCTGCCTGGGCGAGGCGGGAAGGGGCTTCCCACGCCCCTGTGACTCACTGACCTTTGCCACCCCCGTGAAGGGCTGGGGGGCCTCGTTCCGGTGCTTGCTGAGGCTGTAACACTTGGGGTCATCCTGTGTCACCGGACTGTGAAAGGAAACAACTGTGATGAGATGGCGTATCTGAGGGCAGAGAGGGCTCTTAGAGTCCCTTCTGCCAGCCTGTCCCTTGATGGGTGAGGGGACCGAGGTCCGGAGAGTGGGACTGAATTGCTCATGGTCTCCAGCCAAGGAGGATGTGTGTATGTGGCGGGGGAAGCAGTCAGTCAGATCCAATCACCCCACCATCACCACCCTCCCTCCTCCTCTTCTCTTGCCTTCCCTCTACAAAGCCAAAACAACATGAAGGGAGCTGAACCAAAGCTGGGGGCCCAAAGGATGACCCACAGAAGCATCAGGAAGATGCCTCCCTCAAAAGCTGAGTACAGCTTGGCTGGTGTGCTCAGTGGTTGAGCATCAACCTATGAACCAGGAGGTCACAGTCGTATTCCCGGTCAGGGCACATGCTGGGGTTGCAGACTCGATCCCCAGTTGGGGCGCACAGGAGGCAGCCAATCGATGAGTCTGACCATTGATATTTCTATCTCTCTCTCTCCCTCTCTGAAATCAATAAAAGTTTTTTTTTTTTTTTTTAAAGCCGAGTACTATTGTGGGTGGGCAGACAACAACTTCTCCCAGCCCAACAACACTGTCCACCACCCACTCATTTTGGAGGATGGGAGCATTTTTATTTAAAGCATTCGATTTGTCTCGGTTTATTTATATATTCTAAATTTTTATTATGAAAAGTGTTAAACATACACAATCAAGATAATAGAATAATAAACCCCATGGGCCCTTCACCCAGATTCAACCCAATCAGCAATTATCAGCCCATGGCCAGCCTGTTGCAGCTCCACTGCTCCCGCCCCCACCATCAGTCTAAAGCAAGTCTGAGAGGCCCTGTCATCCTTAAATATCTCAGTAAGTGTTTCTGGAAGATAAGGGCTCTTTAAAATAAAACATATTGGTTACATTTATCTTAAAACAATAGATTTAAAGAACTTAGCCGGGCCCAGCCAGTGCAGTTCATGGTTGAGCATCAACCTATGAACCAGAAAGTCATGGTTCGATTCCCAGTCAGAGCACATGCCTGGGTTGCAGGCTCAGTTCCCAGTGTGGGGTGTGCAGGAGGCAGCCAACCAATGTTTCTCTCTCATCATTGATGTTTCTATCTCTCTCTCTCTCCCTCTCCCTTCCTCTCTGAAATCAATAAAAATATTTTTTTTTTTTAAAGAATTTAGCCTGTCCTTTGGAGAAAACCCTGATAGTCTGAAATCACTGAGAAACCATTGGTTCTGGTTTGGGATTTCAGGTTCGCTCTCCTGGCAAATGCTGCAGGGAACAGAAGACGTGTGGCCCCCCTGGCTGCATACTCATGAGCACCCCTCCAAGCGTCACACCCCACACATGCCTCCTCCTGGGGTGGGTCACACGACAGGGGCACTTTAGTAGGAAAGCTGGTTGTGTTCCATGTTCTTTGCACTATTTTCCCGGGTTTGCACACACATCAAGGGGAAGGGGGTTGGGGAGTGTTACAAAAGGGCCTCTCCATTTCCACTTTACACATATCTGTGATGTTGGAATATGACAAATGAGCATGCATTGCTTTTATTACTGACAAAAGTAATACTTAGGTTGTGCCCAGTTTCTTCACTAGTATAAACAACGCCCCAAACTGTGAACATGGTCTGATGTGTGTGTGTGTGTGTGTGTGTGTACATACTAGTAAAAGCATAGAAAAACACCAGTCAATGTTAACAGTGACTAGCATTCAGTGATGAGAGCATGAACATTTAAAATTTTTCTTTAGACTTCTCTGCATTTTCCAACTTTTTACAGTGACCACAAATTCCTTTCCCCAATGGGGGAAAGTTTTTAAATTTGAAAATGAATAAACAAGGCGACGCACAGTCACCTCTCTCCCCAGGTTAGCAGATTTCTTTAGACCAGCTGTTGGGAGATGGGTGACCAGAAGCCAGAGGAGCATATGAAGGTTCTGGATACTGACTGACCAACTCTTGCACTGTCCACTCGGACACTCAGTGCAAGTTGGACAACCACAGCTGTGCTTGGTCCTGCTTGCTCCTTCGTGGGAACAGGGGACCCTTACGGTCCTGCCCTCTGCCAGCGCGGTGCTAGCTCAGACCCGGGACCAGAGCTGCAGCCTGGTTTGGGGGAAGCAGGGGCTGACCTGGTCCTGACTCTCCCGCAGTTCCCACTCCTCCCTACCCAGCCACCGAGGGAGGGGGTCAAGGAGGAGCTCTGGGAAACGGATCTTATTTGTAAAACAAGAACCTTCTTGCTCTCTTATATCTGTCCTACAGGCTGCAGCAGCCCCAGTGCTGAAAAGCCTAGCAAGCTCCCAAGTGCCGAAACACCCACCATCCCGCTCCGGCCCTCCTGGACGCGGCTCGCGGGCGCACGCGGGGCTTCCCTGGGTTTTGTGGCTACTGCACTGCAACCTCTTAGGCGTCCCAACCGAGGAGAACACTTTAGTTTAGGCGAATCCTCATCGGATTCGAATGTTCCAACCCTCCTGTTTTCACGGGAAACCGACGCTCAGAGAGGGTCAGCGCCACGTCGGGCGGCAGCCCGGTGCCCGCGCGGAGCCGCCCGCCTCCCTCCCGGGGCGGACCCGCCGCGGGCAGTACCTGGCTCGGCGGGAGCCGCAGGCCGGCTGCGGCCGCAGGATCTTGCGGAGAAGCCCGCAGAGCCGGGGCCGGGCCGCCTCGCACGCCGCGCTCAGGCCCTCGCGCATGGTGGCCGCTGGGGCGCAGTTGGACCGGTCCCCTTCTCCGCTCCTCGCCGGTCGCTTTATAGCCGCCCGACCGCAGCCCCGCCCCGGGGAGGAGCCAACGGGAAAATCGGCCTGGACTGGGCACCGGCTCCAGCCCGTGCGGAGCCCCGGCCAGAGTGTCCTCGCGGGACCGCATGCCCGCAACAGGCGTCCGCAGGGAAGTCTGCCCTTTGGATGCCACTAGAGTCTGGTGGCGAACCTTTTGAGCTCAGCGTGTCAGCATTTTGAAAAACCCTAACTTAACTCTGGTGCCGTGTCACATATAGAAATTTTTTGATATTTGCAACCATAGTAAAACAAAGATTTACATTTTTGATATTTATTTTATATATTTAAATGCCATTTAACAAAGAAAAATCAACCAAAAAAATGAGTTCGCGTGTCACCTCTGACACGCTTGTCATAGGTTCGCCATCACTGTACTAGACTTTCTCTGGGCTAAGCCCCCTGGGCAAGGACTGCTGAGCTCGCACTGTAGTGCTTTACAGTTTACAAAGCAACCCTTATCCTGTTACTTCATCTACTCCTTACTGAATGCACTCAAGAAGGCAAATCTATATTGCCATCCCCGCTTTATAGGGGAGGGGCGGAACAGAGAGGTTAAGGATCTTGCCCAAGGCCACACAGCAGCCCCAGGGCCCCCACCCAAGCTCTCTCCCCTCACAGGGCTGCCCTGGGAAGTGCTATTTCTTTTCTGCATGTTCAGTGTGATTCCAGGAAGGAAGCCAAAGAAAGAGCAGGACTGGGGATCACTTTTAGTGGGAGACATGGGGGAGGCAGTTGCACCAGGAGCCCCCTCAGGTCCGTTCCCGGCTCCTGGTCCTTGCAATCTAGACTTTGCTTCCTCTGTTCCTGGCTCCTACCCTGGAAGCAGGAGAACTCCTAGGGCCCAGAGAGGCAGGGCAGCAGCCCCCGACCTTAGAGTGCACAGAGCCGTCCTGGACATATTCCAGTGCATTTAACCCCAACCCAGAATACAGCCGAATGTAAGAAGGTACGCATTTACTCTGAGCCAACTGCAACCCAGCTCAACCGCGTTCCAAGTCACATACAATAGGTCTGGCTCTTATTTTTTATACCTGAATGGATTTGGCAATGACTTTTAAAAATAAAAATATATTAACTGGTTCCCATTGCTTTCAGTATAAAATCCCCTTTGCAATGCTGCTTCCTCTTCCAGTAATATCCTCCCCCACCCCTTGCCCCCACCTCCCTGCAACTGTAGGTTGCAGTCCAGCTGGGCCTACCTCAGAAGAGCTCCTAGTGCCTCCTCGTTCTCCTGTCACCTCCTACCTCTCCTGTCACCCCAGCCCAATGTATAGAGCTCGTTAACCCCCCATTCTGCATGCACTCCTCCCCAAACCAGTGAGGAAGGCACCATTTCCCCGCCCCTCCCTGACAGCAGGAACTGGGTCTCTTCTCTCTCCCTTTCCCAGCCCAGCACTTGGTAGGCCCTCAATGAGAACCCATATCCTGTAGAGCTTATGAGTTTGAATTTGGTTCAAACCTCAGTTCCACCACTTTCCAGATATTGACCTTGAGTAAATCATTCAACCTTGTAAAAAATAAATAAGGATAATAAGATGTTGGCCAGCATGCTGCCCCAGTTCTAACCACTGGACTCTATAGCCTCCCATTCTCAAGTCAAGGATTCCACATTCCCTTCCCATATATTTCCCCTAGAGATTCCCATCTCCTGCGGGCCAGGACTGTGCCATGTTCCTTCCTTTTTCACACAGTATCAGGCACAGTGAGGCACACAATAAACAGTGGTTGTATCAAATTCCAACAGGTACATCCAAGAAGCAAATAGATCAGACCTGACATCCAAGAGATGACCTCCAGTGAGAAGCCAGGATCAGAGGGAGGAATTGTGAGTTGGTGGCGAAGGGCGAGGGAATGAAAGCAGAGAGGAGATGAGCAGAAGGTGGAGGTGGCAGGGGAAGCCTTACCTGTAGGGAGCACAGATGGTTTCTCCCATATTGTTGTTGATATCTGGCTCCTTCGTCAAGTGTGACTTAGCTTGGAACAGGAACTTCCAAAGATGAGCCATGTCTGTGGTTTTGCAAAGCAGGTCACTTCCCTGGATTTAAACTCAGAGGTTCTTCTCTCTGGGGCTGAGGAAAGGGAAGGAGATGGTGACAGAAGGTTGATGAAGAGTTTACAGAACCGGGCCTTCTCAATAGGGTTGGTTTCCTAAAGAATCATACAAAAGCTAACATAGGTCTGGAGCAGCCACTTCAGCAATGCTGGCTTTGGGGATCCTGTGGATACAGACTTTAATTCTACAAAACTACCTAACAGTCTAAAGGAAAAATGCTGGGCTCAAAGGTCAGGGTACAGCCCCTGAGAGGTTCCTTTACAGGACCTGCTAGCCCACCTGACTTGAGCAAGAGTTATCGCTGATTGGCCCTGAAACCTGGATGCCTTTGCCTGGGGCTGCAAGGTCTTCTCCAGCAGCTCTAATTAGCAACTATCAACTGTCATTTTACACAGGTTGCTGGGGAAGGCATTCAAGTTGTAGCGGCCTTTTTTTTTTTAAGATGTTGCAATTGTTGTCGATGCTACCTTTTAAAAAAAAATCACTTGGGAGAGAAATAATTATTTGTGAAAAATGCACTCAACTCTTAATATTTGAGATCAATCATATTCTTTTAAAAAGATTAAAAGGAGACCTAAGTACCTGGCCGGTGTGGCTCAGTGGTTGAGCGTTGACTATGAACCAGGAGGTCACTGTTTGATTCCCTGTCAGGGCACATGCCAGGCTGGCAGGCTCCATCCCCAGTAGGGGGTGTGCAAGAGGCAGCTGATCAATGATTCTCATCATTGATGTTTCTCTCTCCCTCTCTCTTCCTCTCCGAAATCAATAAAAGTATATTTAAAAAGTAAGTAAGTAAATAAACAAATAAATAAACAAAAGGAGACCTAAGTGGAGGCCCAGGTCTGGGCTGGGCTGTCGCCAGCATACCTCCTCATTGGTAAAACCCCTTACAGTGGGAGGCAATGTGGTCCAGGGAAGCATCTCAGAGCCCCTACTGGTTACATGACCTGGACCAAGCTATTTAACTCAGATTTATTCCTTCATCCATAAAATGGGCTTAATAAATATCCATCTGCAAAGAATTTATTCAGGAGGGGAGAGGTGCATGTTATAAGAATTGGATTAAGATAATCTATGTTTTTTAAAAAAAATCTTAGATTACTTTCCACTCTCCAGTCTGAAATTTCCAAAAGGTGTTTTTCTTGCAATGTAGCAACCTCAGCAAATTTTTGCAGGAAAAAGAAAAGTCTGAATAAGATGCCCTGTTCCAACGGCCAGGCCTCATGTTGACATTTCTCAGGCTTCCCACCAGTTTATCTTTGCAGGCAGAAAATTCCCAAAGTTTTCGGAGCCTTCCCAAACAGGAAGAAGCAAACCCTCTCTAAACAGCAGCTGCCCCAGAAATGAAGACAACTCACCTTTTGGCTGTGCTGCCTCGACAGACAAGCAAACTGGGGGGCGGGAGACCTGAGCCTCGAGCCCTTCGGAACCGTCTACAGCTGCCCTCACCAGAGCTGGCTGAGAGATTGTAAACCAGAGATGCTGAGTCTCCTAGGGCCAGAGAGCCTCCGTCTTCAACTCGTTGCAAAGTTATGATCACACTGGCAGCTAAGAGGTATTTATATCCCCCTGTGCCGCTCAGGGAACCGTTTTTGCATAAAGGTCCCCTTTTTTTTTGTTTCCAAAGGGAGTTTCCCCGGCTGGGTGTGCAGTTAGCTCATTTATGACGAGGACTCCCGGCCCGTGGGTGACTTGATTCTGCTGTGACATCACCCCATGTGGTGGATCCTCAGTCATCCACCTCTTCCTGGTCCCAGGTCCAAGGCAGTAGCTCTTCAGCAGGTAGCAAGGACGATGAAGGAGTCATCCTGGAGCCAGGTTTTATTTAGCTAAGCCCACAGCGCTTCACTTTCAACATCTGGGGATTTTTTTTTTTTAAATCTCAGCAGGTGGCTCTGGTTAATTCCTGTCCAGGCTTTCAGTTTCCAGTTGGCGGCAGGCGTCCAGGAAGCTGGGGAGCAGTGACAGTATGGAACACACTGGAAAATGCCCAATTGCAGACTGCCAGTGATGCTGGGTGGTGCCCGTGTTCCAAGCAGGTCCCTGAAATATTCAGCTTGAGGTTGTGGGAAGGGCAGAGGAGTCATTGGCACAGGGAGACCTCTCAGATGGTGGTGTCACTAATGTCTCACCCTGCAGCTCTACATAAGCTATGGTAGAATTATGTTCTGCAGAGAAAAAATTCCTTCGTGATAATAGAAATTATCGTATAACTTCTAACATGGAAAGAACTTTTTAATTTCTTTTTTAACACGGAAAATTATAATTTTTTATAATTTCATTTATTATAGTACTTCAAAGAAAATATTCCTCTATGGTATGAATTGTCCCATTAGAAAAGTAAAATAGCCCTAGCTGGTCTGGCTCAGTGGATAGAGTATCGGCCTGCAGACTGAATCGTCCCAGGTTCGATTCTGATCAAGGACACATGCCCGGGTTGCAGGCTCAATCCCCAGTACGGGGCATGCAGAAGGCAGTTGATCAATGATTCTCTCATTGAGGTTTCTATCTCTTGCTCCTTCTCCCTTCCTCTCTGAAATCAATAAAAATATATTTAAAGGAAAGAAAAATAAAATAACAACTACATTAGGGAAGAGTAAAAAAATGGAAGGAAAACACACACACACACACACACACACACACACACACACCCTGGATCTTACCATCCTATCGCATCTCTGCCATCATCCATTCATTTCCTTCCTATCTTTCCCAAATTAAATGCAGCATTATGATGAATTGAATTTGTCTAAGACAACGTTACAAAAAAGGCATGAATAGGATCTCTGTTAATTGAATGAATGAATGAATGAATGAATGAATGAAAATAGTAGTAGACTGCAATGAGTTTCAGCATACCAACACCATCCTCTTTGAGACTTCAGCCAGTTTGTTCAAGGAAACCAATACTGCTTGAGGAAAGACCAAGTCCCTGGGCCTAAGGAGTGCAAAGCCGAAAGATAGGAATGAATAATTATTGTACATGCAGTGATGGAGGGATGGAACGCCACCAAAGTAGCTGAATCTGCCTTGCTCAGGGAAGGTTCACAAGGTAGAGGACTCAAGAGCAGGGATTTGTGGGATGATTAAGAGTTTGTTTCACTCTAACTCCTGTACCTGCTTTCACATATATTGGCTATACCTGCAGCGAATACATGTATTAACTCCTTCAACAACCCTACGAGGTGGGTACTATTACTTGCCTTTCATGGAATCCTCTAGAATCCCATCTAATGGCATCAGAACACCTGGTTGGTTTTGCTTCAGAAAATGCAGTTATTCAGTTATTCGATCTGTTAAACATGTGATTGCATGGGCAGTGAAATCCCAGGACGTGCGTGCACTGCCTTTCGCTTGAGGCTGGTACATGGCTCCCTCTCTTGGATGCTCCCACCCTCGGTGGAGAGGACCGCTCCCAAATGCAGTCCCTGGGGAGCATCTTTATGTCCTCATTATTTTGTCAGCTTACCTCCTCAAGGGGCCTCCTTTGCATGACCCACCCCGAAGGGTGTGGTGCTTACAACCACCCAGCTACCTGTGTGTCCATTGCCTTCTTTGAATCCTCATACCCTGGACAGGTGTGGAAATCGAAGCACCTGGAGTCTCAGGTGAGTCTGTGGCACAGAAAGGCAGGAACCCAAATCTCTTGACTGGCTCCCCTCTGAGTCTCCCCTGCCCATAGGGGTAGGCACCGTGCTATCCTTACCACCGATATCCCCAACGCCTATTAATCGGCACAGAGTGGGCACTCACAAAGGCATTAGCTGAATGTATGATAACAGGATGATGAATGAAGGAGGAGTGGTGTCAATCAAAGGGTGTCCGGATTGCCTGTGTTGGTGGCGGTGAGAATGGTGGGGTTGTTGTAATGTACCCCGCGAATCACAGAAGGACGCCTCAAGAAGTCGAACTAAAGAGTCACATTTATTGCAATCTGGGACTATGAGGGGCCATTTTGCTTTCCCAAATCTCATAGACATAAGATGGTGGCAAAGCCAGACTTAATACAGGCAAAGATCACAAAGGTATTGATTACATCTCAAGGTTTGGAATGAGGAACCTGGTTTGCAAAAAAGCAGTTTATAGAAGCAGAAGCAGCATGTTATCCAAATTACAGTTTTGGGGTCTCCGGATCACTGAATCGACAGAAACACATTATCTAGAGCCCTCGGGTCTGGAATTAGGAACCTGGTCAGACTTAAGCATGTTATCTAAATTACAGTTTTGGGGTCTCCGGAACACTGAGTCAACAGGGACACGTTAACTGGAGCCCTCTGACCTTGGGATAACTGTGCTGTCCTTCCCAGGTAAAGGAAAATGTGCTTTCTAAGACCAGTATGACCACTACAAATGGGATTTCACATTAAAATCAATAGGGTATTTAATCAAATGGGATGATTTGTATAATTCAGAAAATCAAAATAACTTTTCTATTGTTAAACAAAGCAAATAGGTACATAAGCCAAACAGCAGAGTTAAAGGTAAACTATAGTTTCTACCTGAGATGATTGCTACCATACTTCAGGGTCAGATCAAACCTTGATTCCCAACCTTGGGACTTGGTTTCTGGCTAGGAAAGAATTCAGAGGCCAGACCCAAACTATAAGCGAACATTTATTTAGAAAGTCACAGAGGTAAGAAGTGAGTGGTAGAAGAAATGGGCTCAGGAAACAAGTAACGGAGACAAAAGAAAGGCCTTTGGAGCTTAGGAGAGAGGAGGGTAAAGGTAATTCCCCTGGGGCAGGGAAAGGGGGAGGAAAAGGGAAGGGCCTGCTTCCGGGAGGAAGTCCTCTGTCCTAAGGGCTTTTAAGGGTGGAGATTTAAGGGCAGGTCCCATGGGATGATCTCAATGGAATATTCATCAGTTTTCCAAGTGTGTCCTTTCAGGGTCCTGATCTTCATTAAATACTTGGTACGAGGGCAGGGGGTCCTTAGTCAATGCAGCTGGTCCTGAGGTCAGCCGTGGCATCACTTGTCTGGTTTTGCTACTTTTCTAGGCCTGGAGCTGAAACACAGCTGGGGCCTAGATGTTGTCCCTATGGAGGAAAGGTCAGGAGTCTAAACCACATTTCCAGAGATGTGAAAGGTCTGGGGGTCCAAACCACATGACCAGCGTGACCAGCGATATGCTAGGGGAGAAAAGGGTCACCCTAGGGCTGAGGTCCTCATTTTCCCAGTTTTGCCTGTTGCTAGGCACCCGAGGCTTTCCACCCTGGTGACCTTCTGCACCTGGCCCATCGTCCTTGCTCTGCTCATATCTGTCTAACTGCCTCCCACACCTGGTGCAAGGCAAAGGCTTAGTAATCATTTCCCTGTTCCTTTGCATTCTAGGAAAGTTGTGAGCCTGAGTTTCAAGGCTACCACATCACCTCAGGCCGTGTCTGACCCATCATGGCCCATGGAAGGGTTTAGGTCAGCAGCTACTGTCCAGTCGGAGCACCAGGCTTTGAGTACGTGGCTGGAATTCACTTGAAAGGTCGTGGGTTCTCGGAATAGACTACTGAGTTGCTGTGGGACCTCAAAGAAGCCCAACATTTTACATGACAAATGGCGGCCAAGATAAAGTGAGTAACGAGATATAAGAAAATGCTTTGAGCTGTGGTGCAAAAAGGCCGCCAAGTAAGACTTGTTGGCCCCCGCTGTGTCAGAGAGTAATAATTTGCCTTTTGACAAAGAGCAAGCAGGTAATATGAGCAAGAAGGGTAATGTAAGTGTTACCCTTCTGCAGACGGGCCAGGCTCCACCACATCTGCTTTTAAATCCCTATTCTTTCTCCTTTTGTAACACTGCATTCAGTTATTTTTTTTTAATTGGGATAAAACTCACATATCATAAAACTCATCCATGTAACTATTTTAAAGTGTACACGTCAGCGGTTTTTAATGTGCTCACAATATTGTGTGTAACTGTCACCACTATCCCAATACTCTCGTCATTGATAAACAGCGAGGAGGGGAGTAAAAATAACAAGAAGGATTGTGACACACAGACAGGATAAGAGGGTCACCCTGGACACACAGCAGGCGGCCTCAGAGCCAGGACAAACAGGGAGTCCCGATGCCCAACCCGAGCTCCAGTCTGTGGGTCCAGGGCTGGCCCCCTCCTGGAGGTTGGCATGGATTTCCCTCCCTGCATACCCGGTGGCTATCTGAGTTCCATGGCTGCCTCGCCCTTGGCCCAGCTCACCCTTTAGGCTGCACTCCTGGGCTTCCTCTGATGATGGGCACTGCAGACGCGTGCTGCCGGGCACCTGAAGGGCAGAGTGGGAGCTGGGGGGGAGGGGGGGGTAGGCCTGGGAGTGTGGGGATGGAGGCTTCTGAGGCTGCTGTGGAGAAAGGCTCTCCTCGCTTCATTACAGCACATCCTGGGCGCCACACCAATACCAGCCAGCCCTGGAGTTTCTCAGTGATTCTGGAACTGAGTTTTCCATCAGGTAAAGTTGATCTGTCCCGACACCAGGTTGTGGAGATGGTTCAGCTCCGGTTGGCCCTTGGGAGTTAGCAACTTCGAAGCTCTTTCTACCAAAACAATGATCGGAGAGGACACTTACTAACGAAAGCATGTATATGCATCAACCGTCTAATCCACGCAATCGCCTGAGGTGAGAGTTCTTACTAGTCCCATGTTATAGATGGGGAAACTGAGGCTCAGCAAAGTTAAATGGCTTGTCCAAGATCACACAGCCAGGCGGTGGCGAAGCTAAAACCCTGGAGTCCCCTGCCTTCCCCCTCCCACCCACCCCCTGCAAAGGGCAGAACCTGGACACAGCCCAGGCTCCTGCACCACCTCCATGACCTTTCTTGGAGTCTTTTCCCCCCGCCCACCACCACCCTCCTGGAATAATAACTGGAGACGAGAATAATCACAGCTACTGCGATGGAGCCCTTGCTCAATAACTACAGGCAGGTCCCGAGCTTTTATCATCCCACTCCGTCCTCCCGCAGCCCCTGTGAAGGTTCTGTCATTACCCCTATTGCACAAGTAAAGTAACTGAGACACAAAAAGGTTGAGCCACCAGCCCTATGTCCCTCAACTCATAAGAGACGGAGCTGAGGCTTGGCCCTGGTCTGAGACCAAGGTCCTCGCTGGGTTGCAGATGACCCCCCACCTCGTGCGCCTCTGTGTGCAGCCCATTTCTGCATGTGGGCACACCCCTGGGGCAAGGTGAAGAAGTGGCAGGATGGGGGTGGAAAACTGAGGCCAAGGTAGGAGCTGAGTGTGACCTGGGCTTGAATGTTCTCCCCACTTCCCCCAGGAACCAGCATCTGGTGCCAGCAATATGGGGGGGAGGGGTGCAGGAAGGAGGAGACGCTTCACAGAAGCCCCTGTGGAATCCTCTCGCCGGCTCTTTGAGGAAGCTACTGTCATCGATAATTACGGAGCAGGGACCTGTAGTTCAGAGAGGGAAAGCGACTTGCCAGAATCGCCCAGGGAGTTGGGATTTGAACCCAGAACTGTCAGACTCCAAAGGCAGGTTCTTTCTATGGCATGTGTTTGTGGGGCGCCTGTCACTCTTATGGCTGTGTTCCCGTGGTTCACAGTAAGTAGGCGCTCAAACATTGACTGCATGGAGAACTGTGCCCTCGCTATGCGCATGGCACTTACCCACCCTGTGACAACCTTGCAAGGAAAGTGCCATTTGTTCCTGTGGTAGGCAGTTCGACAGACATGAGTAGAGCAAGGGCCATGGCCAGGTGCAGGAGGTGACCTTGGTGGAAAACCCTGGGTGTCCAGCAAAGGACAGTTACAGGGTGGGACCTAGTCCCCAGGTGACCTTTCCTCCCCGAGCACATCACTGGTCATGCTGTTTGGACCCCCCTGACCTTTCCTCCTAGAGATAACTTCTAGGCCTCACTTGTATTTCAGCTCCAGGCCCAGAAAAGCAGCAAAACCAGACAAGTGACACCAAGGCTGACTTCAGGACCAGCTGCATGGAATAATGACCGCCTGCCAATCAGTCAGGGGAGACCTGGGCCCTGAAAGGACACACCTGGAAAACTACCGAATATTCTATCGAGAGCTTCCCGTGGGACCTCCCCTAGAACCT
>NW_005871205.1:969500-973263 GCF_000147115.1 Myotis lucifugus
CCTCTGTGATTTACCCAATTAATGCTTTCTATAGTTTGAGTCTGGCTCTGAATTCTTTCCTAGCCAGACTCAAGTACTGAGGTTGCTGAACCCAGTTCCGGTCTGACCCCATGGGTCTAACACCTGGTGCCGGTCCCTCCACCTTCAACATTCCCATCTCACAGCGGGGGGATGTGACACTGAGGCTGAAAGAGGTGGCCCACTTGCTCAAGAACCATGGATCAAAACTGGACAGCCAGAAATGCAGACCTGCGTCCTCCCGGCTCCGAAGACAGGGAGCTGTGCCCTAGGGGCACTGCACTGACTCAAAACTCTACAAAGCGCTCAGCTGTGTTGCCCAGATGCCAAGGGCACCAGGCCTGCAGGGGCTCAGATCCTTCAGGCAAAAGGGGCACTTGAAGGACGGAAAAATTTAGACAGGGCGAGGGGACAGAGGAGGGTGGCTTAGGCCTGTGGCAAAGCCTCAATTCCCATCGCTTCTAAATGAGAGTGTCAGTGGCCCTTCCCTGCAGTGGAGATGCCGTATGTGTCCGGACCCAGGGAATTCCCACTCTCGTCCAGGAAACTCCAGCTCTGCAGCCCTGGCTCCTGGTGTCCCAACAGGAGTCAAGAAACAAGACACCAGAGTGTGGCTGTCATGGTGAGCCACAGGGCTCTTGGGGAGTCAGAGGGTCATGCCTCCTGCCCTCGGGGTCATTGTACCTAAGGCAATCCAGAGGGGATTTGGGGTGGCACCTGGAATAACCTTCCCTCCCCCCCCCCGTAATAGTTGAAGTATTTATTGATGCGATTACTGTCTGTGACAGTTCACTGATTTTCCACTTGTGGAAAATAATGCAAATTTATTTTAGAAATACGTTTAAGTTTTTTTTTTTAAGTGAATTCAAGGGAAAAAATGTTTCAGCAATAACAGTGTAGGTGGTTTGCAGGTGTGACAGAAATTAAGAAAGTGGGACAGAAATAACCGCAAGGAAAGTATACCAGGGGACAGGTGAGTTTGGCCATGTGTGTGTGTGTGTGTGCGTGTGTGTGTGTGTGTGTGTGTGTGTGTGTGTGTCATGGCAAGTCACATGTCCAATGCCCCTGTCAAAGGAAGGTGCTGGGAAGAGGCTTTCTAAGAGTCCTCCCAGTTCTGGTAACCATCAGGCCTTAGGTCTCAAACAGGCCCTGAGCCCCGAGTCATTTCTTGACTGACCACTGGAGGGCGGGAGTCGCACAAATTCCAGGCAGCTCAGTAGCCAAGGTCAACCCGGTGTGTACTAACTTGAATGACATGGAAATGACAGAAGACGAGGGATTTTTGCTGGAAATGCCCAGATGGCCACCTGCGGTGGACAGACCTAGGGTGGACCAAGACATGGATGGCTTTGCTCGCTGAATCCCTGGAGCATGACTCATGCTGGCTGGCGCAAGCCCGGCACTTCACTGGCAGGGCTGGCACAGTGGCCCGGGACCTGACCAGCTGGGGCTTTTGGGGGTGTCCCAGCCAGGAATTTTCTTGCCGACACACCCCAGAACATCCTCCCTTCTCTGTCCTTCGTGCTGCTTCATAGAGTGGCATCCAAGCAAGTCTTTTTTTTTCTTTTTTAAATATATTTTTATTGATTTCAGAGAGGAAGGGAGAGGGAGAGAGAACTAGAAACATCAATGATGAGAGAGATCATTGATCGGCTGCCACCTGCACGCCCCAAACAGGGGATCAAGCCTGCAACCCAGGCATGTGCCCTGATCAGGTATCGAACCATGACCTCCTGGTTCATAGGTCGACGCTCATCCACTGAGCCATGCCAGCCAGGCAAGGCTGTTGGCTGTTTGCCCAGCAATTTCAGAGTGTCTCTGGTTGAGGTTGCCCCCAGGACGGGTGAACTCTCCAAGGCCTGCTGTGGGTAGAGTGGCCTTCCTTGGTTCTCAAAAACCCCTCAGGCCCAGATGTTGGCAGCTGAATTCACATGGTGCACTGGAATGAGGGCTGTGGGTGGAGGGCAGGCTGTACAGTTACAGGTGGGTTAGGGTTAAGCCAAACAGAGGAGAAAAAGAAATGTTTTCCCCAACTTCAGCTCTGACAGGTAGGTTAGCTTGCTGCTGGGGTCTGGCCAATCGAGACTGAGCTAAATGGGCCAGATACGCCCGGGAGCCCTCCCACGGTCCCTCCCCAGGCTGGCCAACCTCCTGCATCTTTCCCCGGCCATGATCGTGCACCGGTGGTGTCCCTCACCCTGGCCTGCGCCCTCTCACAATCCAGGACCCCTTGGAGGATGTCGGAGAGCCAGTTTCAGCCCGATCCCACAGGCCAGGCTGAGGGACCCCACTGGTGCACGAATCTGTGCACTGGGCCTCTAGTTTTATATAAATGAACTCATGCAATATATGGCCTTTTGTGTCTGGCTTATTTTACTTAGCATAATGTTTTCAAGGTTTATTCATGTTGTAGCATATGTTAGTACTTCACTCCTTTTTATGACCAAATAATATTCCATTGTATGGACGTACCACATTTTGTTTACCCATTATTCCATTCATGGATATTTGGGTTGCTTCTACCTTTGGATATTGTGAATAATGCTGCTATGAACATTTGAATACAGGTTTTTGTGTGAATAGATATTTTCAATTCTCTTGGCTATACACTTAGTAGAATTTCTGGGTCATAGGGTAACTTTATGTTGAACCTTTTAAAAATCTTTAACTTTTTGAGGAACAGTCACACTATTTTCCAAAGCGACTGTTCCATTTTCCCTCCCCGCCAGCACTGTATGAGGGTTTCGATTTCTCCACATCCTTTCCAACACTCGTCATTTCCTGTCTTTTTAATTCTAACTTCCTAGTGGGTGTGCAGTGGTCAATGGACTTTTGAGAAATGAGTAACTGGTCAATGGGTGGGTGGGTGGGTGGGCTTGTAGAAGTGGATTTTCACGGTGGGCTTGCACCCAGTAGGGACGCAGCAATCTGCAGCCTGCCTGACTGTGGTTCCAGATTCCTAATCTCCCTCAGCCCTAAGTGGCTCAAGCATGCAGGTGGCCTGGACGCCCCTAGGCCCATGGGGAGGCTCTGGACGGGGCAGGGGGGGCCTAACTCTGCAACCCCCTGGGCCCGAGTTCCTCTTCTGTGAAAGGGAAATCGCCTCCACCTTGGGTGACTGGAGGATGAGGGAAGGCACAAGCATTGCCCGCACAAGGCACAGCACGTAATGGGGCTTCCTTCCTCCAGTCTGTTTATTGAGAGGCTCATTACCATGTACATAAATGTCACCTCACTAAGTAACTCCTGGAAAAGGGCTTGAGGAGCGGGGGCGGTGGGAAGGGAGGGAGAAGGGAGGAGGTTTATGTGTGGCGGGAAAGAGCAGCCGGGCAGTGGGCCCACCACTGAGCGGGTGGGATTGCAGACAATCCCAGGATTATCCCTGGCCTCGAAGGGGATTTTCTCCCAGCCATGTGTCCTCTCTTGCTTTCCAGACCCCCAAGCTTCCCATTTAGGCCTTGGAGGGACACGGAGCCCTGCAGCAAGAGGGTTGCAAGGGTCTGTATATGTTGAGGGGTGGAGCTCTGTAAGAGCCGCGGCCGTGTTTACTATTCTAGACTCTTCGTTAGATGCTTTCGCTGCCACCTAAGTAATTTGCTGGTTGGGGCAGTTTAAAGTCAGGAGAGATAAAGGAGAGAATGAAAATAAGTTGCTGAAACGACTGGGGTGGGGGTAGCCAGGCTTTCTTGCTTGCGGGTGAAGCTGCCTTCGGGGGACACACTCCAATGAGCATCTGGTTTGTGGA
>NW_005871205.1:973590-975357 GCF_000147115.1 Myotis lucifugus
GAGGGGGAGGGGGGGAGGGGGAGGAAGAGAGAGTGACTGGGTCATAGAAAGAACCAGGTCACAAAGCGTTTGGATACTATGCCAAGGAGTGTGGACCCTTCATCATATAAATAAGGAAACTACCAAGTGATATGGCCATTGCTTAATTGAATTTTATTTTTACTAACTTTTTTAAATTATAAGAATTATATATAATTTAATTGTAGAAAAATACAGACCAACAAGAAGGCAATTGAAACCCTTTCATCTGGAGAGTAGTTACACTATTAACGTTTGGGCTGGTTCTTCTATTCACACACACACACACACACACACACACACACACACACACGTCTTTTTTTTTTTTACAAAAATGAGACCATGCCATACATACTGTTTTGTAACATTCTTTTTGTTTTTGCTTAACCATAATATATGTGAATGAATATTTTTCCATATCATTTTATGGTATCATTTTTTGGTTAAGATAAACTTTTTTCCTTTATTAGATTTTATGCATTCAAGTGTAACCATGTAACATTAAAAGCATGGACATGGAGGATGAAGGAGGTGTCGAGGTGACTCCGGGTTTCTCGGTGCTGTGACTGAGGAGCAGAAGGGAAGCCGGAGGGAGGAGCTGATGCGGTGGTGGGATCAGATTAGGAAGTCGACGTTGGGTGTGTTAAGGTCTGTGGGACATGAAAGTGAAAAGGGATGAATGACCCCAGAATGAAAACATATATGAATGGCGAAACCGGTTTGGCTCAGTGGATAGAGCGTCAGCCTGCGGACTGAAGGGTCCCAGGTTCGATTCCGGTCAAGGGCATGTACCTGGGTTGCGGGCACATCCCCAGTAGGAGATGTGCAGGAGGCAGCTGATCGATGTTTCTCTCTCATCGATGTTTCTAACTCTATCTCTCTCCCTTCCTCTCTGTAAAAAATCAATAAAATATATTTAAAAAAGAAAAAAAAAGAAAACATATATGAATGGGTGGATGGAGGGCCCTCACCCAGGCAAGGTCATGTACAGCCCAGCAGCAGACAGCTCTGGCCAGTCACGTCAGGGAAGCCAGGAAGCTGGAGTGTAACGTTGAAAAGGGTCCCAGCTGCTTACAACAGGCCAGAGCAGAGAGACACGCAGACACGCAAGAATTGGGGGCAGGTTGTTTTCAACAATGTTTATCCAGAACCCAGGACCCAGCCACTGCTCCATCCATGAGAGGCTGCCGCTGTTCCTACCAGAAAGCCTCCTTCTGAACCAGGAGGAGGGCACGGGCGGGCACTGCCTCTAGAACTGGGCCCTGCCATCCCCACACCCTGCAGGGACAAGGTGCATTCCTCAGCAGCCCGGCCAGGGGGGAGGCGGGGGGGAGGCGGGGGGAGGCAGGGCGGTGATGAGGGATGGGAAAGTTTCAGTCCTCCTTCTCAGGAGACAAAGGGCTCTTCATGGTTTAATTAAAATGCCCATCAAAGGCCTCAGAAGATAGAGGTTAGTTGGGATGAAATAAAAATAGTTGGAGTGAACATATTTCAATTTAATATCATTCCAGGGGGTAACTATGAGGTTCTAGTATTAGAGGGACAATCCATCACTAAATTCTCATCTCTCCTGCCATATTGGGGGCATTTCTGAAGAAGTCCAGGCCCTGTTTCATGAGGACTGGAGAGCTCTCAGCAACTGAGCCCATCTGCCCATTGTTTCTCAGTGAGAGGAGAGCTATAGGGGGTGAGAAAGTGTCTGGTATATGGTGGACATTTAATTAATGTGTGTGGAAAGGAAGAAGGACA
>NW_005871205.1:975507-988836 GCF_000147115.1 Myotis lucifugus
CTGAGGCCAACCCTGCCTTCCCTTTTCTAAAATTACAGGGCCTTGCCCTCCCCTGACCCTCCTGATTCCCCTTAGCCTGCTCTATGCATCACCCCGGAACTTAACTTCACACCCTACATCACTTACTTATTTGTTTATTGTCTATGCCTCCCACACACTGGAATGCAGGCCCCATGAGAGCAGGAATTTTTGTCTTTGTTCATATATGTGTACCCAGTGCCTAGCACAGTGCCTGCCTCCATCTCTGTTAGGTGAATGATTGACATTCTCTGCCATAATATGACAGAAAATAAAGCCTTTGTCCATTGCAATCCTTGGTTGGTGGAGCCCACCCGTCCCACGCGGGTCCTCTTCCCCAGGTGCAGCTGCCCCTGCAGACTCCAGGGACTCAGGGATAGTACAGGAGTCAGAGAACGAAATACTCCTCCAGCATTCACTCAAGCGCCACGGCCCTCACCCCATGTCTGCTCCCTGGCTCCATGCCCACCCACACGCTCCAGAAATGGTGAGAAATAGCAAGCACTCTTCTGCCCCATCCTCCGAGTGTCAGTGTGATGTACACAAAGGCAGCTTTCTCGTCCCTTGCTCATGGCAGAGTGCCTGCCGGGGATCACGTGGCCAGAGAGAAAGCGCTGGGGTGCGGTCCAGGAAAGCTCTGGACAGGAGTCATCTGCCTGGAAAATATTAGTCCCCAGTCTGATGTCTGCAGAACCTGAGCCTGGGACACTTTTTCTGTTGGAGAAATAAACAGTTTTGAGGCTCAAAATATCCAGGACTTTCCCTGGTGACCACTGCTGCCAGTACTGGCTTACTTAGTCCTTCTTGGGTTAAACCCTGTTTTCTTCCGGAAGCAAAAGTTGGAGGGGGCCAATGTGAAGAATCATGAAAACATTTAAAAATGCAAAGCGGGTAGTTTCTTGGAAATCTTGTTCTTCCAGCAACCGCGGAAACATCTGGGCCTGTGAGACATCCTTCTACGGGTGATGGAGACAGAGACCTTCACAGATGGAGAGAAGCAGCCTCCCTTCCCTACGTCTCGTCCCCCTGAGAGTTGACGCCTCCATACCATTCCAGCCCAGAGCATCTAGATGCCGCGCCTTCGTCTCTTCCCTCTGGGGCATAATCTAGAGATCAGCCTCGGCTTCAAACACACGACAGGTGTCCAGATCCCTTCTAGAGTTCAACGTGAAATGCGGTCTTCACCGCAGTGGAAAGGATGGCCTTTTCACTAATTGGTACTGGAACAACTGGGTTTTAATTTTTTATTTTTTTAAATGTTTTTATTGATTTCAGAGAGGAAGGGGAAGGGAGAAAGAAAACATTGATTGGCTGCCTCCTGCATGCCCCCTACTGGGGATGGAGCAAGTAACCCGGGCATGTGCCCTGACTGGGAATTGAACCTCGACCTCCTGGTTCATAGGCCGATGCTCAACCGCTGAGCCATGCCGGCCGGGCAAAATATATTATTAAGAAGCAAAAGGCAATATTATAATTTTTTACTTTTTAAAATGTTTTTATTGATTTCAGAGAGGAAGGGGGAGGGAGAAAGAAAACATTGATTGGCTGCCTCCTGCATGCCCCCTACTGGGGATGGAGCAAGTAACCCGGGCATGTGCCCTGACTGGGAATTGAACCTCGACCTCCTGGTTCATAGGCCAATGCTCAACCGCTGAGCCATGCTGGCTGGGCAAAATATATTATTAAGAAAGCAAAAAGTCAAGCCCTTAACTGAAAGAAGATATTGGCCATACTTATATCTAACAAAGGATTTGTATCCAAAATATATAACAAACTTCTATAAGTAAACAAGAAAAAGACACACGATTCCATTTTTTGAAATAGTAAACAGTTTTTACTTCAAAAAAGAGACTACTCAAGAGGCCAACACGCATTGGAAAGGATGCTCTACCTCATTACTCATCAGGGAAATGCAAATTAAAATCCATGAGCAGAAATCACGACACACCTACCCAAATGGCTAAAACTAAAAAAAATGGCAATACCAAGTGTTATTGGGACATGAAGAAGCTTTGCCGGTGAGGGTGAGTTGGCACCACCACCCTGGCATACTGTTCGGCGGTATCTACTAAAGCTGCACGCACGTCCGTCTTAGGACCTGGTGGTCCCACGCCGTCCACTCCACAGAATGAGTGCACATGTTCACAACACACCCACAGCACGAGTCATTGCATCCAAGAGTGGGTAACCCAAATGCCCACAGCAGGAGACTGCAAAGGAAATACACTGTGTTACCCACATAACAAATCTCATACAGCAGGGGTTGGCAACTGTGCTCCACAGGCCAACTTGTCATCAATTGCCCATTGGCTGTGGCTGCACTTGAGCTACACTGGCGGAGTCTGCATCGCCAAAAATATTTATGCAGGCCTTTCACAGAAACAGGTTGCTGATCCCTTGCCCACAGCAATGAAAAAGCCCGAATCTCGCCCTGGCCAGTGTTACTCAGTGGTTAGCCTGCTATCCTGTGCACATGCCCAGGTTGTGGGTTTGATCTCCATTCAGGGTGCGTGCATGAGGCAACCAATCGATATTTCTCTCTGTCCTCTCCCTCTCCCTTCCCCCCCCCCTCATCAATGAAAAACATATCCTGGGGTGAGGATTAAAAAAAAGCCACACACACACAAAAAAGACTGAATGTCTACTATATGCCAAACCTGGATAAATCTCACAGACAAATGTGGAGCAAAAAAGGCCAAACACAGAGGAGTGCATCCTGTATGATTCCATTTAGATCAGCGGTTCTCAACCTGTGGGTCGCCAACCTGTGAGTCTCGACCCCTTTGGGGGTCGAATGACCCTTTCACAGGGGTCGCCTAAGACCATTGGAAAACACATATATAATTACATATTGTTTTTGTGATTCATCACTATGCTTTAATTATGTTCAATTTGTAACAATGAAAATACATCCTGCATATCAGATATTTACATTACGATTCATAACAGTAGCAACATTACAGTTATGAAGTAGCAACGAAAATAATTTTATGGTTGGGGGTCACCACAGCAT
Organism: Myotis lucifugus; assembly: GCF_000147115.1. NCBI lineage: Eukaryota > Metazoa > Chordata > Mammalia > Chiroptera > Vespertilionidae > Myotis > Myotis lucifugus. The sequence continues at coordinate 978,539 of NW_005871205.1, forward strand.
GAGGAACTGTATTAAAGGGTCGCAGCATTAGGAAGGTTGAGAACCACTGATTTAGATAAAGGTCAAAACTGGGCAAAATTAAACCTATGGTGATGGAGGTCAAAATAGTGGTTCCCTCTGGCCAGGGGGCATGAGGGGAGGGCACGAGGGAGCCCATGCTCTATCTCATGATGTGGGTGGTGGTTCCATGGGTGTGTAATTATGCAAAAATTTATCAGGCTGCACAAATAGATTTTGGGCACGTCAGCAAATAACTTCTCCCTCAATGTTTAAAGGAAAAAAATGCCACCTCCAAGCAGGGTCTGCCACGTGCAAAGCACAGTGGGGGGATTTCACCCTTCACCCCAGAGACTGGACTGGGTATTACACCATGGCTCCTTCCTGAGGAAAGCATGCTGGGATGGTGGCATTTTTACCCACAGACCACCTGATCACATCCACCTGGTTCCACATACCTGAATCCGATGGGTGGTGCCAAAAGCCACCTTACACACCCGGCCCTCACACTTTATTGCGTGCACCTACACATCACCTGAGAGCTCGCTAGTGATGCCGATTGCTGACCCCTCCTCTCCCAATCGCTAGTTCTTTCAGGGCCCAGGTGGCATTTCCAGCAAGTCCTGCAAGTGAATCTGATGCAGCAGATGCAGAGAACACACTTTGAGAAACGCTGCTGTGCAGGCTGCAGTAGGAAGGGAGAGGGTGCGAAGGGGAGAGGGCTGGAGGGCTAAATTGCTCAGACCAGACAGTGGGGGAGGGGAACGCTGAGAGGAAGTTGCAGCGGAAGAGGAGATGAGTGAGTTGGGGGAGCAGGGAGATGTGGTGATGAGCTAGGAAGGGGGTTTGGGGACCTTTGTGAAGTTGTGTAGCGTGTAATGGAAAGCCTTTCCCCCATCGCTCCACCAAAGTGTTGTAAAGAACCACTTCTCATTAATGTGCTCTGATGTGCTACCTCCCAGGTGTGTTGAAGTGCTGGCCCAGCCTTCCAGGATGAGAAAGAAGCGGTCCACAGAGATTCAGTCACATCCAGATTTGATGACCACCCAGGAAAATACATGTATCTGCTCCTCCTTCCAGCACGTAGGGTCAGTCATTGCCTTCGGACCCTCTGGGCTCCTCCATAAGGTCCAGGTTTAAAGCTGCCCCCCACCCCCCACATTCAGGCAGGTATCTGTGTAGGTGTGTACGCAGACACCCGTGTGGACCCCTAACTCACTATCATGGGCAAGGCCAACTGAGCCAGACACTGTGGCCAGAAGAGTCTGCATTAAACATAACATTAAATAAACTAAGTCCTCTGTAGCTGTTACAAAGAACAAAAGAGGTCTCCATGCACGAATATGTAATGACCTCTCATGTAGATTTTTAAGTGTAAAAAGCAAGATATAAAGGATCATAGGACTCATGGAAAACCGATGGGGGGTGATATATCTATCTATGCCTCCATGCATTAAATATCTCAGAGGGAAATACAGGAAACTGGCGCAGAGGTGGCCCCTGGGAAAGGGAACTGGGTGTGGAGAGAACCAAGATTGGGAGTGAGACTTCATTTTTATACCATCCTCTTTGGTCCTGTTTGATTTATTTTACTCTGCATACATTTTCTCTAGTAATAAATTAAACATTAAGAAAGAACCTAAGGAAGAGAGGGAGGGAGAGGAAAGAGGGGAGAGAGGATTAGTAGGTGGGCATTCGTTCTCGAAATGCCAGTCCAGCGTTCAGAGCTGTTCCAGAGCAAGAAGCAAGCCCAGGGCTCCCGCTGGCCACACCCTGAAGCCGCGTCTGCACCCCCACCCCACCCCCACCCCTCACCCCCACCCCATGCCCGGGCTCCCGCCTCCAGCGCTTCATCCACAGGTTGTGGTAGGAACAGGCGGTCTTGCAGTCGTGCCCACACCCCGGGTGGAAACGCTGTGTGGTGTGCCAAGGTGGAATTTCCAGCAGCTCCACCAGGGTAGGAGTTCCAAGATTGTTTTTGGGGGAAAGTGGCCAAGGCAGAAGCAGGAAGGCTGATGTGCAGAAGGTTGGAAAATACAGTAAAGGCTGTCGAAGGGCCTTCTGATCACCAGCAATGTAAAGGCAGAGAGGCAGGGTGGGGCAGTGGTTCAGGTTCCAGGCCCACACTATCTGGGATCGCATCCTGGCTTTTCCAGTAGAGACTGTGAGATGTTTGGGGGCATCATTTCCCCTGTACAGTGACAGAATCCACCACAGGGCGTAGGAAGGGTGAAATGAGTTCATGTATATAGTGTTTAAGCAATGCCTGGCACAAACGCACACACGACCGATGTGAGCTATGATGGCTCATCTTTTATTTGAATTCTAATAGTACCCTGTAAGGCAGGAAGAGATTGTTGGCCTATTTTCTTCTGATACCAAGGGTTTGAGCCATTATATCAGCCTTTCCCAAACTCTGTTCCAATGAACACTGTCTCATTTGAATAAATATCTCTTCAAAACAGGGTTTTGTGACCAATTGAGAAACATTAAATTAAGTGAAATTAAACGGGTTATACAGGGCATGGCAAAAGTAGGTTTACCGTTGTTCATATGGAAACGAATACAATAATTCATAAATAATAATACAAGAATAAATTGTAAATAAAAAATTTTAAAAAATAATGTCAAAAATCTAAAAAAAAAAAGAGAGAGAGAGAGAGAGAGAGAGAGAAATAAACTGTGTTTCACGTATGAACAACGGTAAACCTACTTTTGCCCAGTGCTGTATATGGCATGACTTACCAGAGCCTTGTGAAGTGCTAATGCACTTGTGACTCTAAGGTGCAGTGGCATTTCCCAAGTCGATGGACCATGAAACATTTGTTTTTTCATGGCATACCTGTTAACCGAGAGAAACACTCGGGTTCCATGGAAAATAGCTCTAGGAGATGCCATGTCACACTACAGGACAGGTGTGAATAGAAGATAGCAGGACTAGACACCGTCTATGTTCATGTCAGTCTCTGTCTAAGAAAATGTCTTCAAATCAGAAAGTGTAGCACACACTTGGGCGTGGTGGTGAGGCGGGAGATGATGAGCTGTGGAAAGAACATGAGCATTGGGGTGAGACTGGGCTCTGAATTCAGATCCCGACTCTGCTGCGAGGGCAGGTCATTTGTTCTCTCAGAACCTGTTTCCTCATCTCTAAGTTAGGAGAGTAACATTTACTTTATCTGACTGTGGGTTTTTGTTGTTGTTTTTGTTTTTTTGTTAATCCTCACTCAATGATATTTTTTTCCATTGATTTTTTTTTTAGAGAGAATGGATGGGAGAAAGGGAGAGGGGGGAGAGAGAAAAAGAGAAATATCGATGTGAGAGAGACACATCAATTGGTTGCCTCCCACACAGGCCCAGACCGGGGACAGGGATTGAACCTACAACCCAGGTACATACTCTAGACCGAGAATTGAACCTGCGACCCTTTAGGGCATGGGCCAACACTCTGACCACTGAACCACACGGGCCATGGCATCATTTGGCTGTTTTAAGATTTAAATTTTAAAGTGGCTCTAAAGTGCTTGCCACAGGATAATTTTTCAGAGTTAGTTTCCTTTCTTCATCAATTAGAATGTTTTCAATTGCAAATAGCAGATAGCCAAACTTAACTTGACTCAAGCAAAAAAGGAAATGTACCAAAGTAAGTAAAAGTCCTGGGTTTTCACCAGTTTGTGATATTATTATAGCAGTTTCACCATCAGAGAGCTTGCTGTCCACCCTGGAAAAATTCTAGACTGATTATTAAATAAATGCTCTATGAGTGTCTTGATCTTGAGGAACCCACCCAAATTCACCAAGAACAAGTCATCGGCAGATTGTCTTTTTTTACTTTTTCAAAAGAATTATTGCATCAGGGGACCAGTGATTCTCAGAATATGTAGGCAGACCACCCTGGCAACTATCAGAATTCCCGGAGGGAGTTTAAACCGAATCTCCTTGACGAGTAGGGATATTTTTAAACCCGGAATAAATAATCATTGCCCAGGGCTTGGACAAAAGGGAAAAAATAGTTTGAGAAGCACTATCATAGATGTGGTAAGACCAGATATCAGAAAGGATATTTGACAAAACCTCTCACGAAAGCTTCGTAGATAAGCTGGAGGCATGTGGGCTAGCCGATGATAAGAGCTGCTGCTGCTGCTGGAAACACTATATAGTTCCATGTAAAATGCAGAGAACCTCGAATTTTCTATTGAAGCAGAACTTTACATTTTTTATTAAAGTGCAGGAGTTGTATGTATACTGCTCAGTGAACTTTTACATACATATGCCTATATGCCCACCACTCAGATCAAAACATAAACTTCCGGCTCCCAGAAAGCTTCTCCATGCCCCTCTCCTGTCAATCCCCTGCTTTAGAAAACACCATTCGGATTAGCTTTGCCTGTTCCTGAACTTTATGTAAGTGACAGAACTTCACGTACTCTTTTGTTTCTGTCATTCTTAGCTCCTTGTTATATCTACGAGAGTCCCTGTATTGTTGAATGTAGCAGTAATTCATTCTTTTTCATTGCTATGTAAATTGATTTGATGGGCATTTGGGCTTTGTAGGTATTTTGTTGATACCCTTTATTATAATACCAACAAAATACTGCTAACATCCAATTTAGTAGTAAAATATTGAACATGTTTCTTATGAGTTTGTGAACAAGACAAAAATGTCCACTATCACCACTTATATTCAGCACTTTACCAGAGGTCCTAGCCAATGCAATAAGTCAAGAAAAGAAATAGAAGAAGATTGGAAAGAAAGCAGTAAAACTGTCATTTATTTTACAGATGACATATGTTAAAAAGCCAAATAATCCATTACTGGAATTAACAAGTGAATTTAGCAAAGTCATTAGCTACAAGGTCAATATAAAAGATCAATTTTATTTCTCTATATTAGCAACATTGAAAAATAAGATTTTAAAAATACCACTTACCAATAATGTGTGTGTGTGTGTGTGTGTGTGTGTGTGTGTATGAGAGAGGGGGGAGAATGATAAAAGGAGAATGATAAAATAGATGTAATAAAATATAACATTTAGGGAATCTGAAAAGGATACATAGAATTCTTTGTACTAATTTTGCAACATTTTTTAGGTCTGAAATTATTTTTTTTAATTTTTAAAATATGTTTTTATTGATTTCAGAGAGGAAGGGAGAGGGAGAGAGAGATAGAAATACCAATGATGAGAGAGAATCATTGATCAGCTGTCTTTTTTAAAAAATATATATATTTTATTGTTTTTTTTTTACAGAGAGGAAGGGAGAGGGATAGAGCCAGAAACATCGACGAGAGAGAAACATCGATCAGCTGCCTCCTGCACACTCCCCACTGGGGATGTGCCCGCAACCAAGGTACATGCCCTTGACTGGAATCGAACCTGGAACCCTTGAATCCACAGGCCGACACTCTATCCACTGAGCCAAACCGGTTAGGGCTAATCAGCTGTCTTTTGCATGCCCCCTACTGGGGATCCAGCCCTGACTGGGTATCGAACCATGAATTTCTGGTTCATAGGTCAACGCTCAATCACTGAGACACACAGGCAAAAGTAAAGTTTTAAAATAATATTAATAATGGCATAAAAACATCAGATACTTGGGAATAAGTCTATTAAAAGATGCACAAGAGCTACACTAAAACCATAAAACATGACTGAGGTAAATTAAAGACAAATAACTGGAGAGAGACACCATATTCATACATTGGAAGACTCAATATTGCAAGATGCCACTGACCTAAAGTTTCAATGCAATCTCAATTAAAATCCCAGCAGGATTTTAAAACTATAGGTATACAAAGGACTTAGCATAGCCGCGACTACGGGTTGCAAAAACTTTTTCTGTAAAGGGCCAGAAATATTTGACTTGGAGGCCATTTCATCTTTGTCACAACTACTCAGTTCTGCATTTGTAACACAAAAGCAACCATAGACAATACATAGACAACTGGGCATGACTGTGTTCCAATAAAACTTTATTTATAAAATCAGGCTATGGGGCAAATTTGTCCTGTGGGCCATAGTTTGCTGATCTTTGGCCAAGATAATCATTAAGAAGAAGAAAGCAGTTGGAGATTAATAGTACCAGATATCAAGACTTACGAAGACAAACTATCAAGTACCAGATGTGGTATATATGACTAAAATGGGCTTTGGCTCAGTCAGACTTTAATTCGTGTGCTATAACCTCTCTTAATGTCAATTTCTAAAGTGTCAAGAATGTAGTAGTAATAAAATTTAACTTCCATTCCCCTTACGTGGTTACTATCCACAGAAAGGTCTCTCTAATGGGAAGCTATACAACTTTGTGTGTGGCCCTGACATCCTCAATATTTGTCATAAAGACTCAAGGGAAGATAACATTTGCCTATATTGACTCAAATCATAGAAGAATGTATAATGTATTAGGAGAGCAAGTTGAGGTTCATAGAGATTTGTATAAAGATAAAATAATTAGGTAAAAACAACCAAAAAAGAGTTTGGGATGATGAAAAGAGATGGATAATGGAGATGGTTACACAACAGTATGAATGTACTTAATGGCACTGAGTTGTACAGTTAAAATGGTGAATTTAATATTAGGTATATATATATATATATATATATATTAATATATTTTATTGATTTTTTTACAGAGAGCAAGGGAGAGGAATAGAGAGTTAGAAACATCGATGAGAGAGAGAAACATCGATCAGCTGCCTCCTGCACACCTCCTACTGGGGATGTGCCCGCAACCCAGGTACATGCCCTTGACCGGAATCGAACCTGGGACCTTTCAGTCCGCAGGCCGACGCTCTATCCACTGAGCCAAACCGGTTTCAGCTAACAAGGTATATTTTATTACAATAAAAAATTTATGTGATATTTTATAAATAAAATTGGCAGATATCTTAAAATATATACATTACAGAGCCCATTGTAGGTGGTAGTAGCAGAAAACCAACATTCTCATGCCACTTGTGGGTGTGTAAAGTCATATGAGCCTCCTGAAGAGCAATATGGTATACATCAAAAGCCTTAAAAATATTCATACACTTAGAGCTAACTTGAGTGTCTGGCCAAAGACAGGACAATTTGAGCATCAAAAAGAATGAGTGCAATAAATTGAAACACTTTCAATATTTATAAATCCTTAAGTTCATAATGGTACTACAAACAGTTCATTAGTTACCTTGGAGGTTGAAGCAACAACACATTATTCTAAAAATCGATACAGGGTATTAAGCAGTTATCTTGCTTTTCTGGTAGGAGTATATATAGGGCAACCAAATAATTGATAAGGAAGAGTAATTTATAAATAATCATCCTATCTAATAAAAAGGGAATATGCTAATTGACTGCCCCACCCTCAGAGATGGCAGCATCCACAGCCAATAAGGAGGAAATATGCTAATTAACTGCCCTGCCCTCAAAGATGGCAGCACCCACAGCCACAAGATGGTGGCGCCCAGTACCCCCAGTCCCGCCAGGTGGACCCGGCCTTGCCTTGCGCCTGCCTCTGGAGTCCCCCAGTCCCCTCAGACCCCAGCTGCCCAGGGCCACCTGAGGCTCAGGTAACCAGGGCCGGCCGAGGCTTGCGCTGCTGGCAGTGGTAGCAGCAGAGGTGTGATGGGGGCATTGCCTTCCCCTGATCGCCAGGTTGCTTCTTGCCCCTGAGGGCTCCCAGACGGTGAGAGGGGGAAGGCTGGGCTGAGGGAGCCCCCCTCCAGTGCATGAATTTTCATGCACTTGGCCTCTAGTAGATAATAAATGCAAGAGGAATGTTAAATTAGAAAATCATCATTTTGCAACTCCAGTGAAAAATGGATATCAGCAATAATCATCAATCTCCACTAAAATCATCAAGTGGAAGGAAGGCTGCTAAGAAACTTAATAACAGATGGAACATGTCGCCTGAATTTAACGATCTCTGTTAACATCAATTAAATTGAGACAATAGACATTATGTTCTTTCTGATTTAATGCAAGAGACAGTAGGAAAAAAATCTATGAAACAATCATAAAATAAACTTTAATATAATCACGTCTTTAGAGCTAGTTATTAGCTTAAGGGACATACTGAGGATAAAGGAAACATTTTGAATGCTACCACAAGGGTACGATTAGCCAAATCCAGAATGTGGGCAAATTTACAGAACTGACCCAGATTCTTCAACCAATAAATGGCATGAAAATTAAACCTTTCCCACCAGAATAGCTCAAACAACAACGAACCTGATGATACCAAGAGGTAACATAGACATGTGGGAATGGAAATCAGTACCACAACTTTGGGAAACTGCCTGGAAGTCTCTATAAAGCCAAACATATGACCCCACCATTATATTAACTCAAAGAAATGAATTCACGTGTGAATAAAGATACACATACAAAAATGTTTATAGGAGCTTTATTCATAGTAGTCAAACACTGGAAACAAGCCAAATGTCTATCTACAGGATAAATAAATAAATTGCAGTGTATTCATACAAGGGAATACTACAACTGCATAAAAAGAACAAACTGAGGTTTACAGAGTGACATAAATGATGTTACGTTGAATGAAAGAAGGTAGACACAAAAGAGTACCTACTATGAGATTCCATTTACATGAAGTTCAAGAACAGGCAAAACCAACTGGTGATGATAGAAGTCAGAGTAGAGGTTACTCTTGGGGAGGGGATAGACAGGGGACCATCAAGGCCTGGCAAAGTCACTTGACATCCTGGCATACCAAGGGGGTATGGTCCACCTAGGTGGGAGAAGTATTTTATTACTGACATTCCTTAGGGTTATCTGTGCATAATGATGATCAGCACAAAGGCATCAGTTTTATGGCGCCTTTTAAATTCTCTAAATACAGGGCCGCCACCCCCAATATGCCAGTTGACATTGAGTCCCTGAAGCAGAGCCCTTATCAGGTGTCTCCTTTTACCTAAATCAATCCAAAGATTGGATGTAAGTCCTCATTTATCTGGAACAAATACCCAGAGTGGGACTGCTGGGTCCTGGGGGGCAAAGGGATTGGTGAGAGCGGACACACCTCACCCCCCCCCTCCCCAATACATACACCTCAGGAAGAAAGGAACCTTGTGGTGGAGGGAGAGTTGGAGCTGAATACAAGACTGAAGTTCTTAAATGGCTGTTACGTTGTTAATATTAAGATTTAATAACAAACGAGACTGTTGGATTTTTTCTCCTGGCTTTGTGGAGGTATAATTGACAAACAAAACTTTGTATATTTAAAGTGTACAAAAGAATGTTTTAATAAATACAAATGACTAATGTTATGAAGACAGACTGAGAAGTCCTTCAAGATGTTCATCAACAGAAGCAGAAAAAGGGTTGAGAGCAAATGTCAGAAAAATGACACCATACTCTGTTAAATACTTAGTGAGCTGCAGTTCCTCACGTAAAGCAGCTCTACTGGAATTCTGTCTGTCATGATGCATATGGATATTGTTCTGGGAGAAGGTGATGCTTTCAACATATTCTCCAAAGGCTCCTGGAGGCAAGAGCATCAGGGCCCCATCAGGCTGGCTCCCGACCCCCCAGTCCACTACTTCAAACCACCCTCTCCCATGACACTTTCTTAGTATCCTGTGTTCAGCAGACATCCTCCCACCACTGTGTGACCTTGGGCAAGTTACTAAGCGTCTCTGTTCCCAAAGTTATTTATAAATGAGGATAACAACTCCACCCACCTCACATGGCTCTTATGAACATCCAGTGAGTAAATGGATGGGAAGTGCTTAGAGCAGAAGTTGGTACATAGTTAAGTGCTACATAAGGGATGGTTGTTATTATTAGAATTCTTACTAGTGTTACTTCCTGGACCCCTGAGGGAACCTAGAGAATTTCTGCATGGATGTCTGGCTCCCCTGTTCAGTGACACAGCCAAGGGATACCCACTTCTGAGAAGTGTTTTTTCTAGGGCAAAGTCAAGACTTAGAGCCAAGAACCGAGAAAGGAAATTAGCCAAAGAGCTGAATCACTTTTCTCACCCAGACAGGGAAAACCCCACGGCTGCCATGCTCAGAACCAAACCGGCGTCTCAGAACTCACCAGTTTAATAAAATGGGGGTTTTGGGGAGCTCTCTTCCTGTCCTTTGACAGGACATTGGCCTCATGTCCCTCCAGTAAGGGGACAGCTCCCGTCCCCCTGCTTCCCAATGCCAACTCATGCCTTCTATTGGTCATAAAAACAGAGTCCTAGAGAGAAGACCATGCCTCATCATGGAGAGCGTTCGGTCTTGGGAGCGGCAGCCACGCGCCCCGCCCTTGTGCGGCCCCCCCAGGTTTTGCCTCCTCTAGGCGAGTGGGGGTGTC
>NW_005871205.1:988936-1010338 GCF_000147115.1 Myotis lucifugus
TGACCTATTCCCGAGTAGAAACTATCTTATTAAGAGGGCTGGAATCAGGAGATGGAATGTCTGCTTTTTAAATTTTATTTTTAATTAAAGTTGACTTATAATATTATATTAGTTTCAGGTGTACAACATAGTGAGAACACATTTACATACCTTATGAAGTGGTGTCCATGATAATTCCAGTCACCATCTAACACCAGACATAGTATTGGCTGTTTGCCCTGGGCTGCATATACATTTCATCCCTGTGACTTATTCTACTACTGGCAGTTTGCACTTCTTCATCCCCTTCGCCTTTTTCACCCATTCCCCCAACCCCCTGGAATGCCTGCACTTAATTCTGTATCTACTCCCTCCTGAAATGTGTTGGTTATCAATCCAGAGAAGTGGGGAGTCTCCCTAGGAATGGCCTACAGGAGTGATAGGGGTCACTCTGGTGCTAAACACTTGAACTTGCAATGCAGATGTTTGCAGCTGGTTGTTAAAGAACCAGATGAGAGAAGGCAAAAAAAAAAGTGGGGGGGGGGATTGAATTTCCTGTAAGGTGTATCAGAAAAGCAACCTTTGTATACAAAGTCAAATATTGGACCTGGGCCAGTTTGTCTGCTGGTTGGAAGCCCAAGGCCAGGATAGTTGCTCTTGGGGAGGGACCACTCTTAGTACAGAGGCCAGGCCTGGCCTCCTCCCCTCAGGAAGTCCACACTCAACGTGGAAATGCCAAAATGTGCACACCCGGTATTTCCAACAGCGGAAGCCCCTGCTCCGTCTGCGGAGTCAGTGCTGCTTTTTGTGTCTCCTTTGGCCAAGACTCTCCTGGCTATTTCATTTTCCATTCTGACAGCATCACATGGGGTAACTACAGCATTGAGCAACCCATGGAAAGAGAGGGCATGGGGATTTCTGGTGGTTTGTTCCAACTGGCTTGTTTGCATTACTACCTGTATCGGTTGTGTCTCTAAAATACATCTTTCTGGAAGTCAACTCATTATGAGCAACCACCTCGCACCCTTGCACCAAAGTTAAAAATAAAAGCAACATAGGATCTGGCCTTGATGCAGGAGCTGAACTGGGTAGACGGCTCTCCTCGGAGGAAGAACCACCATTGATTTCGTGGTAAGACAACCATTTTTGCTGCCTCCAAACAACAGTTGAAGACACCTCTGAGCAAGTTAACTCAAGCCTCTTACAGGAAGATCGACAAAATCTAACTTTCCAATAATGTCATGCCAGATGAATGTTTGCTCCTACAAACAAACATAGCCGCTGCTGCTTCCCTCCTCCATCTCCTTCTCCTCCTCCTTGTCTTTCTTCTTCACATGATGGTGATGAAACTCACATGGACCACCATTTCTATTTTTGCCTTGGACACTAGGAAGCTCAGTTTTAAAATTCACACTGAAACTTTTAAATCCACATTCCTGATCGAATATTTCCTACTTTGCCATAACCAGCTTCCAGTATCATTTTTTTAAATCTTCATTTTCACTGTATTTAAAATTATAAGACCCATCATGACCATATATATATAATTAATTAATAAAACTGGACTTTGTGGGTAAGCTCCTGGGCTACTTAAAATAGAACTAAGCACTTCAGTGAGATGCATGTTACAGCTTTTTCTCTGAAGGAACTGGCTCTGGTGAAATCTGGCTTACTGATTTGAATCTGTTTCCTTGGAGCTGATTTGAATTGATTGTGTTGTGAAGGGACAGTCACTTCTGACACTCTTGTTTGCATCACAGCCCAGGGGGACAGGATGGTGCAATGACTCAAAACCATTTTTTTCTGCTCTACACAAAGCACTTCCTGTGGCTACACAGATCCACCCAGTCTTCTCTCCCACCAAGCCTTGCAGCAACAAGTAGCAGCCCTGCACACATCTCTACAGAACTGAGGACAGAGTGAAGATAGGGAACATATAAAATGGAGTCACACTGTAACCAAGCTGCTAAAATTAACATTACAAAGGTGGAAATATGAGGAAAGACTCCATTCTTGTTCCAACTAGCCTGGGAACTTAAACTTTTTTGAACTTTACAGTCCTCCGTCAATGCGTGGACATACATCAACCTTCCGGTTGATGCCTAGATATACACCTGGACCTCCAGGTACCCCTCTAACTACCCCTGAAGGACTCACATAGACATCCACCTGACATCCTTATCCAAACCAGCAAGATGTGACTAGACCATCTTCCGGACCACCTAGCAACCATTATCTTGATCACCAGTCATCTGACTGATAACCATCCTGGATCAATCCTAGAGCTAAGAATGCAGGAATGATAATTCTCAAGAATGTACTTTTTTGCCATGGCCAGTGTGACTCAGTTGGTTGGCCATCATCCCAAGAGGATGTGCAGAAAGCAGCTGATTGGTGTTTCATGCTCACATTAATGTTTTTCTCTCTCTCCCCCATCCCGTCTTCTCTCTCAAAAAATCAATAAAAATATATGTATTTTTAAATGTACTTTTTTTCTATAAGAACTCAACTTTTCTTTCTTCTTTGGAACACTTCTGGGTTTTTATCTACCTGTGTTTCCAGTTTGCAGACTCTAAGACCCTTCAGTAAATATCTATCATTTATTTCTAGCAAAGCCTCCAGGCTTTTTTTGAGTTTGCTTGACAGAAAAAAAAAACATTCCTAAGCTCTGGGAATTAAAAGAGTTCCACTTATTAAAGCAATGGTCACTAACAAAGCAGCAGAACAACACTCAGACTGAGCTCAGGTTGGTTGCAATGAGGTGTGACGGGTTCTGGTTTCAAGGATGAGTAAACATGCGACACATTCACAAAGTTCCCTTAGGGTCCGGTTATTTACAAAAGCAATGAGCAGCAATTCATTCTATTAGAACATTCATTCTATTATCCACCCACCTCATTCCCAAGTGTAGGTGGCCCTACTTCTAATATAAAAAGCCAAATAAGAAGAAGTTCCACGTATGTCTGAGAAGGTAACAAAAGTACCAATATCCAGGGACTGTCCTTGACTTAACCCAGGTTCTTATGTACCCACATTGCAGGCAGCATTGCTGTACCGACCCCGTAGCTGCTACAGCTTCATCAGTTACTACAGGCAAAAGCACCTTCTTTCAATATAATTCTAACAAGGGCACAAAAGTGTGTCAACCAATATAGAATGGGTTTCTGCTTGGTTAAACCAGAAAGGGCTTTGCTAAAATGCTTCCCTTCCAAATGCTTCTTCTTGAGGCATTAAAAACAACAACAACAACAACAACAAAACAAAAAACTTCTGGTGTGGCCTAAAGGGTTCAAGTCAATTCCTTCACCAAGTAATTGTGTCCTCCAGTCAATAAAAAGCTACTGTCCTAGGATGAAGGCAGACAGTATGCATGTGACCCCGCTCCCCTGCGCAAGGCAGACGTGGCTGATGGTCCCGGGGCTCTTGCAGAGCATCAGGCAGCCACTATCAATCCATGGAGTCTGAACCTCCACCTCCCACAAGCATGTTCCCTGGGCACCTACTATGTGCAGGGCTGGGAAAATAAACATGAACAAGTCCCGGCAGAACTCACAGTCTAAAGGGAGAGGCAGACATACAAACTGACTCTTAAAATAGCAGGAAAGGGATATGACCAAGGTGCTCATGCCTGGTGCTGTGTGAGTGCAGCATCCAGCCCAGCCTGCACTGGGGGGTCAGTCAGAAAGATCTCCTGGAGGCAGAGACTTAAACTGAGGCTTGCGTGCACTGCAGCCAAGAGGTTAGGCACACAAGCTCTGGAGGCAGACAAGGTGGGTTCAAATCCTGCCTCACCACTATCTACCCACGTGACCTTGGGCTCTATGCTTAGCCAAAGTTTTCATTTCGTAATTTATAAAGTAACTAGAGGCCCAGTGCATGAAATTCGTGCACTCAGGGGTGGGGGGGGGGCCCTCAGTCTGGCCTGTGCCCTCTTGCAGTCTGGGAGCACCACCATCAATTGCCCCACAGAGGGAGGCCCTGCCCACCTACCACAGCACCATCTGCCGGGTAGCCTGGGCTTCCCTCTTTGGGGTGATCAACTTCAGAGGTGTCCCCCTCCCCCAATGTTCCCCCTCCCCTGACCGATTGCCCCGCAGAGGGTGGCCTGGGCCTCCTCTGCAGGGGTGATCATGGAGCAATGGTGGGGGCCCCCCTGACTGAGGAACCAGCCTGCAACCTGGGCATGTGCCCTGACTAGGAATGGAACCATGACCACCTGATTCATAGGTCGACCCTCAAACACTGAGCCACGCGCGCCAGATCATTTAACTTTTTTGAGTTTTCATTTCCTCATCCATAAAATGAGGTCATAATAATAACTTCGAGAGTGTTCCGAGTGTTGAATAAAATGAGATGGCTTGCATAATTGTAGCTATTCAATAAATGTTATTTCCCTTCCCTTAACCTATCAGTCAAGGCAACAGAGAAGACAGTAAATTATGTGATTGCTATTGTTTCTATGCTTTGTTTCAAAGGTTCAGCAGCCATCACAGGACCAGTTGCGAAGGAGTGTACAGAGTTGTAGCCCCGGATTGCATCTGATGCCGGCATCATTGCATAATTCTCTGGTGTATTTATAGAAATAAAATTTTTAAAAAACATTAAAAATGATTCTTCACCTCCCCCCCCCCCCAAAAAAAAACTTACATAAAAATCTATTCCAACTATTTGTTAGTCTGGAAAATAGAATTGTCACATGTCTTCAAAAAGTTACGTGATAAAGGAAAGCTTTGCCACATTCCTTATAGGCAGAGGGTTTCTCTCCAGTTAATTCTTTCTTGTGTTTGTAAGGAACGGGGTGGGCTCTCTTTACCACATTGTTTACGTTCAAAGGGTCTCTCTCCAGTGAGGTTTCTTTCATGCTCTGAAGATCACTGGGACACTTAATGCTTCACCACGTTCTTTTCACGTCCACAGGGCTTCTTCCCAGTGTGATTTATGTTCATGATTTGAAGATTTCTGAGACAACGGAAGGCTTTACCACGTTTCTTACCTTCACAGGCTTTCTCTTCTGGTGAGTCCTTTCACATGTTTGAAAAGTTGGATGATCTCTCTGGGCTTTTCCACATTGTTTTCATTGATAGAGTTTCTCCCCCAGTGTAGCTCTTTCATGTATGTGAAGTAAAGTGAAGAACTAAGGGTTTTGCCACATTCCTTACATAAATTGGTCTTCTCTCCATTGTGATTTAGTCAATGTTTTATAAAACATTGCAAATGACTGAAGGCTCTCCCATATGTATTATATTTATATGGCTTCTCTCGGTGACATTCAGTTTGACCTCTGATGTGCATATTATGGGGTGAATGATGCATGAAGACTTTCCCATGCACACTGCCTTCCCGTGGCTTTCTCCAGGAGAATTTTCTTGTTCAGGTTGATTTAGAATAAAATTAAAATCTTCTTCACACTGACCACCCTCTTTCCTGTCACGGATTCTCTCTACCATTTGACTTCTTAGTTTTCTCCCCTGGTTTTTGCACTGATCTTCAATGTCATAATTTTCCCAGTTTTTTTGTTTGTTTGTTTGTTTGTTTTGTTTTGTTTTGTTTTCCTATTGACACCAGGCACCTTAAGATTTCCTGATCACATCTCTATAGAGTTCCCTCTGGGAAGGATCCTGTAAAGCCACTCCTCCAGGGTGAAGTTCACAGCCACAGCCTCAAAGGCCACAGAGCCCATTTCTAGGTTTCCTGGGCCTCCCTGTGTCCTTCCAAAACAGATCACAGCGGGAGAGAGGCTGTGACACAGCCAGCAGGACCACGATAGGCAGGCAACACCTCTAAGGCAGTTTCTCCATTCGTGTTTCTCTTCCCTACTCACATCTATACCTGATGACATGTGCTTTACAGAGCTTCTGTTCACTCATGGCAAGGAACTATATGTGAGCATGTCTAAATACATGTTAAATAACCAGGCACAAAGCAAATGGGCATGCATGTTATCAAGGCAATTCTCCTAGTGGAGGTGCAGGTTGTCATTCTAGGATCACAGGGAGTCTGGAATAACATAGCTGTGGGAGAGGACGGACACATAGGCCTGTGTCACGTGGGCCTGCAGGAGGCTCAGTGTTGAGGTCATAAAATAATAGCTCAGTGGGCACCAGGCAAAGCACAGGACATGTTAGGAGCTGGAAGGAACTGCTTTTCAAAATACGGTAGTTCTAGGTAAAAAATCACAAATACTGTCCCAGACACTGGGTGCTGATAAACTGGCTCACTGGGGTGCCCTGATGTGCAGTATTTGCCGATTTCCATGGTGACATATTCTCACCATGGAAGCGTTCAGGCTACCGATGGTTGAATGGGCTGCTTGCAAAGTTCCTGAATATTTAACCGTTGGCCCGGGGGAGCCAGTGAGGGCTGGCCCCAGCACATCACTGTGACATCTGCTATGGTGGGCCCAATTTTGACATGGCAGTTAGCATAGTATTGTGTCTGTAGTGCGTGTAAGTACCTTCAGAATGCTTCCTGATCAATCTCAGGAGGAGGTAATCACACTGAAGGTGATTTTATGAGCCCTGCTCCATCCTCGGGAGGCTAAATTTATACTTTGAATTATTTCAGTAGAAATAATTATTTTAATTAGACTCTCATATCACTACACTGTTTTTGACTGGCTCTTGTGAAAACAGAATCACCAAAATTGTATTAAATTATTATATTGAATTGAATAGAATGCTAATAATAATACAAAATAGATTATAAGGTAGTAACAAACTTCTTCACAGATAATCTCTTCAGAAAAATAAATTACATATAATATATACACTTACATTACATATAAATTTTATATAAGTTTTAAATAAATAAACATTTGGCATTATTTTACATGGTCAGATATTCAGACAATTTGTTCTAATGTTTTTATTTATTACTGAAAAGAAGTTTCACTGTATTTCCTTGTTGACCTAAAGTAACTTAGATGAAATGAATTATAGTATTTTGAAGTGAAGGCTTGGCCCTAATTACAAAAAAAAAAAAAAGGCAAGTTTTAGGAAGAAGATCATGGTATTATTTTTTAGCCTGTGGTCTCAGGATAAAGCATTTTCACTGTCAAATTCTTTTTATTTTTTAATCTTAAATTATCTCAGGATCCTTGTAACATCCTTAATAAGACCATAAGATTGAATGTAAGTGTTTGAATATTACATAAATTCTAATCTTTCGCCCTAGCTGGTTTGGCTCAGTGGATAGAGCGTTGGCCTGCAGACTAAATGGTTCCAGGTTTGATTCTGGCTAAGGGCACATGCCTGGGTTGTGGGCTCGATCCCCAGTAGGGGGCGTGCAGGAGGCAGCCGATCAATGACTCTCTCTCATCATTGATGTTTTCTCTCTCCCTCTTCCTTCCTCTCTGAAATCAATAAAGAAATATATTTTTTAAAAAAAATTCTAGTCTTTCCAATATCTACCTACATTCCTCCAGCACGACTATTATGGACCTGCCTCCAGGTCTCCGTACTCGCCATTCCCTCAGTCTGCAATGCTCTTCTTCCAAATGTCCACACAGCTGACTCCTTTGTTCCACTCAGGTCTCTGCTCACAGAGCCCTTCCACGAAGATTCTGTTGGGAATGGCTCTCCCAGCTCTATCTCGTGCTACTGCTTTACTCTGCTTTATTTCTTTTCACAGCATGCATCACAGTCTGACATAGTTTATATGAGTCAGACATTAGTTTATATGTCTATTGACTCTATACTCCTTCCCTCAACCACTAGCATGGTCTGTTAAGCACCATGAGAGCAGGAATTTGTTCTATTCGTAATGTATCCCTGATGCCTAGAACAATTCCTGCACATCGTTGATACCTAATAAAGATTCGTTGATCTTACTGAATAAAATCAAACAAGAAATCTTTACTGAGTGCCTACTAGGTACCAGGCACGATCCTAGGCCCTGGAGAGACGATGGAGAGAGAAACAGACATGGTCCCTCCCTTTATGGAGCTCAAAGACCCACAGAAAAGAATAACATTAACTAAATAATTACAGAAATGGAGGGGATAATAGCTTCTGGGCCTTGAAGAAGTACATGGTGCTGGGGAGCTTATAACCTAGTCACAGGGAACTAGTCATGGGGGTGGGTGCAGGGTTCCGTAGAGGAAGGGTAACTGAGCTGAGAGCTAAGGATTGAAAGTGGGGAAAGGGCCTTCTAGGCATCTGGCACTTCATGTACAAAGACCCTGTGCGGGGAGGGAGCTTGGCCTGTTTGGGGAACTAAAGAAGAGATGGGTGCACCTGGGGGTAGTGAGTCAGGCATGGAAAGAGGCAGGCAGTGAGGCTGGGAGGCGAGCAAGGAGCCCACAGGCTGGCCATGCGAGGCCAGTGGGGGGCTGCTCTCCACTTTAAGAGGGAAGGGAAGCCACTGAGGGCCGACTCCACCTTTTCAGCCACCCAATGTACAGGGAGCATAAGAAACACTGAGTAGAAGATGCTCACTTGTTGAAAACACTCCTACGTGTTGCTGGTGGAAGTGTAAATTGATCCAACTTCTCTATGCCTCCCACCCAGCAATCCCCTTCTAGGATCTTATTCTACAGGCAGACTTGGCCAGGTATGAAGTGACATTTGTACTGCAGTGCTGTTTATTGTAGCAGAAGAATGGAAACAACCCAGATGTCTCTCAGTGGGAGATTACTGAAAAAGTCGTGATGCCTCCATGCACTGGACTAAAATGAACCATAAAAAAAAAAAAAGAATAATGAAGCCTTTTATGCATTTTTTAAAAGAATTCCAAGATATTTTATTAAGTTTTTAAAAAAATCAAGGTTCACAGCAGACTTTATAAATTGACTATTGTTTGTGTGGGTTAGAAAAGCAACAAACCAGGCCTAGGATGATAATCTGTACAGCTTTTCTATGCATTGCACATCTCTGGAAGGAGACCTAAGAAACAGGTCATGTGGCTTTACCTCTGGAGATGGAGTGGATTGGAGAGAGATTTTGACAGAGTACTTTCTGAATTTTGAACCACACAAACATCTTATCTGTCCCACAACTAAATTTGCATAACAAGTATTCATTGGTTCAATGAACTAATAAATTAGAAAATTAATTTAGTAAACAAATGGCTTCCAGCCAGTACTCCTCTCCTTTAGAGGAAAAGGATTTAGGGATTCCTGGTCCTACCCTACTCCCTAATTCCTGGCACAGTCCCTATGGGGATCCACCAACAGAGGAGCCTTTGGAAAGATGGGTGGGGTGAAAATATTTATTCAACTGGCATCATTACCAGGAAAGGGTCTCCTCCTTCACCCCAAAACCAGGACTGTCTGCTGGTCAAACAGTTTGGGGACTTTCCGAGCTTTTTGAATTATGCTTCTTGCTGAAAGGCTGCACTGCTGGTCTCTGAAGTGGCAACTGGCCCCTAAGATGCAATCACTTCTCCACATTCCTCCACACTCTTATTAAAAAGTCTGATATCCAGGGCTTCCCTGTATAAAAATAAGCATCCAAAGGGACTTGCCCTATCAGGAAAAGCAGCACAAAGTGGGTAAGGCCAGAATGTGGCCCAATTGCAACAACCGAAGAGTTTGGTCAGTGAGCTCTGATTAAATTCCAGTGGGAAGGACAGCTGATAGTGCAGGTACGTGTCTCGGGCCGCTCGATGTCATCACTCTGGCTTGATTAGGAGGATGAAAGGGAGACCAGCGGGCTCAGCTCCAAAAGGAGTTCCCTGTTTCTCTGGGTGGGGGAGGCGGTGCACACCAGGTGCTAATGAAGGCGAGCAGCTGAGCGCTGTCCTGGAGTCCCCTCTGGCAGGCCTAGGGCTTGGACCCAGCAAGCGGGGCAGGGAGGGGACAAATAAATTAAAGGAGCAACAGAAAAGACTGAGAACAAGGTGAGGCATGGGGATCCTCAACTTACAGTCTCTGTTTGTACTATAACAAGATCATTTCTAAAGAACCTTATGGAGAAAGGATGACTTACTACAGTGGTTCTCAACCTACTGGCCCTTTAAATACAGCTCCTCATGTTGTGACCCAACCATAAAATTATTTTCGTTGCTACTTCATAACTGTAATGTTGCTACTGTTATGAATCGTCATGTAAATATCTGATATGCAGGATGGTCTTAGGCGACCCCTGTGAAAGGGTCGTTCGACTAACAGGTTGAGAATCCCTGACTTACTACCTTCCCCGCCCCTCTGATTGGTCAGCTCAGTGGGTGCTGAACTTTGCCCTGTGCACAAAGATCTATCGCTGATGTAATTTGAGGACTGTTGAGAATGCCTTTGCCAACCCAAATAAATCTGAAATGACCAACAAGGAAAGTAAAGGGAACGACAGCTCACTGGTTTCTGTCTACCTGGATCCAATGTGCAATTCACTTCCAGTCAACAAGGACCTACCCAACCCCTTTGTTTGCCCTCAACTGGATAATGAGCAGCTCATTCCATGACTTCTGATTTCAACACTAGAGGGCTTGCCCACAAGGTCCATCCGTTTCTGATCGTTCCTGCTGGTTTTCATCACTGAGACCCTTTTCCCCTGTAGATTAGCGGTGAGAGGCTCTCCTGATGTCTCACTCAATGGAAGTGAAAACTGAATGAGATGATGATATATGATAGCGCTTTGAAAAAGTTAAAAATTTTACATTCAAATGTCATGATTTTGTTGTTGTTGATAACAGGAATTGTTTCTTCTGTTCCCCATTAATTTTTTCCCTGTTTTTAGAAAAAATGGAAATAATAATTGAGTCTCCCTTCCCAAGAGCCTGGGAATGCTGTTTAATGGGAACCTTTTTAATGGTTGTTCATTAGTAATACCCACAGAGGTTCTTCTCTCACATCCTTTTGGGTCGGAGATTCCTCTAGGGAATGGGCAGCCTCCTCCGCTCTCTATAAAACACCCTCTGGTGTCTGACTCAGTGGAAATGACCAAGTTGGGTGACTGGTCATCCTGATAAGGACACAGGACATCCTACAGCTGCAATTCTGCCTTGGGCTTCCCTGGTTCAGCCCTCTACCCCCATCTTTTCCTGACTCCATCCACAGTGGTCTGAGAGGGGTTTTCGTGCCCCCTCATCTCCATCGAGCTACTCCAAAGCCACCTTATATAAGCATGCAGCCCACAAAAAGCAAGATGACCACTGCGCCAATGTAGCTTCACACCATCTCTTAGCTGTTCCCCTCCCAACCGGACTGCTACTCCAAGCCCCCACTGTACAAGGACAGTGGAGAATGCACAGCCACCACCACCTGTAGCAGCCACCACCTCACTTCAATTCAGCAAAACTTGACTCAGTGTTGGGATCACACAGACCCGGCATCAATCCTGGCTCTACCATGAACTGTCTGTGAGAGTCTGGGCCAGTCCTTCACGTCTCTGATCCCCAGGACCCTCATCAGTAAATGGAAACGACGCCTCCTCCCATGGCCGCTGCCGGAATCCGGGATATATCCCAAGCACCTAGCTCCATATCGAGCGCCCACTAAACATGTGCAGAAAGAGTGGATATTGAATAAGCCCAAGAAGTGTCCTGGGGATGGTAGAATTCTTAGGAAGAGATCAGCGTTACCTGGGGATGGAGGCCAAGAGAGGCTTTGCAAAGGAGCCTTGAAAGAGGGGTGAGGAGTTTGGCAGATGGACAGAGGGGAGGGCACACGGGCAGGGGAGCAGCACGAACAAAGGCTGGGACTGGAGCCCTAAGCACTGGGCCAACTTGGGCAGGAACATGATGCAGCTGGAGAGAGTGGGAGGGGGAGGGAGCCCTGGCATAGGAGGCAGGAGCCAGGGAGGAGGTGGATCAGAAGGGCCGAGCCGGGTCATTGTTAAGTCGTAGGGGACATGGTTTGGCCCACAATTTGCCAGATTCTTGTCAGCAAGGGTCATGTCAGAATAAATTCATTATAATAGCAACTGGATCATGAAAAACTCAGGATCATATATTCAATTAAGCAGGTTAAAGTCTTAGAAGTAAATGGCATTCATCTTAAATTGGAAGACCTGAGGCCAGACCTAAATCTAAACAATTACTTAGAGCTAACACAGCCGCAGGCACTTCTGCAGTGAGAGCCCTGAGAGCTGGTAGTGGTGAGGAAGAACCGGGGCTTTGGACCTAGACTGGGTTGGAATATCACCTGCCACTGTGTGACTCGGGGCAACTCATTTGACCTCTCTGAGCCTCATTCTTCTCATCAGTGGGAATCATAAACCAGGGCCTTGTCAAGCATGGAAAGTGCTTGACACTGAACATAATAGATGCAGAATGACTCTTCCCCACCGCTCACCCACCTCCCCTAGAATCTGTCTGGTTTCCTGGTGATGAGATGATGAACTTGGAAACAGGGTGCAGGAATGCTCTTCCTGGATTGGCCACATACTGCCCCATCTCGAGCCTCTCCGTGCCTCAGTTTCCCTCACTATACATTGGAGAAAGCAACTCTTGCTGTGTCCTTCACACAGGGGATGGGCAGTCCGCAGCCAGAGAAAAGGAGAATGTGAATGGAATGGGACCACCCGGATGGGAAGGCCCTTTGGACAGTTGTTCCCCTCCCCCAGGCCAGGCAGCCCAGCCAATGCTGGCAGAGAAGAGGGCTCCACCAAGCAGCGCCAAAGAGGGACACCCCAGACGCCAACCATAGGGTCTCCATCCCCAGTCCACTTCCTATGTTTTCAAGGATGGTGTTTTATAAAAAATAAATCTTGTAAAAGGTTTTCCTGAGAGGACAGTGCACCCGGGCTCTGTATCAGCCAAAGAACAGACATTGTTCCAGGCATTTCAAGAAGGGACTTGCACAGGAACGTAAGTGTTGGAAATCCATCAGGAGGCTGGAGAAGAAAAGGTCAGGGAAGCTGCCGCTAGCCCTCAGGGGCAGGAAGCTGCTCCTGCCGTCCGGGCCAGGGGCTGCAGGAAAGCACGCCCGGTGGTCACAGCTACCTGCACCCCAGGCCAGGAAACCCATCTCCTGTCTCCCGAAGCCCACACCGCTGCCCGCTGCTGCCACTGCCTCCCACGTGCCTCTCAAATCTCACGCCAGGGCCTGCTGAGAGGCCGGCCCAGGAGGGGTGTCTTAGAAAGAGGGAAAGATAGACGGAACATGGAGAGTACATCTAGGACCAAGTCCTTGATGGTCAAGAGAGAGGGGAATCAAATATCAATCTCCAGCCTGGAGAGAAGAAACTCAAAGGTTCGGGGATGACATAACATAGACGGGAGGGAGGACAATAGCATTAAAGGCACTGGCTTTGAATTCAATCCCAGCTCTACCCACTCGCCAGCTGTGGGACTTGGGCGAACTGCTTTACTTCTCGGGGCCTTAACTCCCTCGTCTGCAAAGTGGGACTAATTATAGCACCTGCCCCTCAGAGAAAAGTGAAGTAAAGCCACAGAGTTTTACTGCCTGGCAGGTAACAAGCACTGAAAACACAGTAACTCAGAAGTTATTCCAGGCACCTCTCCCACCTTCTTCCCTCTTCTCTACCCCCCCCCCCCCGACCGCCCCATTCTCCCCTTGATCTCTTGTTTTCCTGGCCAAATCTAAAAAGATGGCATTTTCAGAAATCCCTGTCTATAGCCATGTTTCATCCTTCTTTGTTTTGTTCCTGAAGACAGAGAGTAAGTCAGGAGATCACCCTGCCTTGACCACAGAGGAAACTCAGACATAAAGGAACCAAAATCCTATTAACGATGGTTGGACCATTTAAAGAAATTGACTTCCGGGACAGTGTACAGTTCTAGGAGTTTTAACACACGTAGATGTAACCACTACCACAGCAGGATACAGAACAGCACCTTCTCCCCCCAAAGCTCCCTCACGCTACCCTTTAGAGTCACACCCTCCCCCACTCCTAACCTCTGGCAACCACAGAGCTGTGTCTTTTTGAGACTGTCATGTAAATGGAATCATAACATATGCAGCCTTTGTTACATACATGTAACATGTGTGTCTTTCCTTCAACAGAATGCCTTTGAGATTTGCCCAAGTTGGTCCATGCATTGGTAGTTCTCTTTGATTGCTGCGTAGTATTCCATGTTGGGGACCTTTAAGAGAATTCTCAAGCATCCTTGGTGTTGTTTCTTAGTGAAGGTTGTCTCAAAATAATTGGTTCAAAGCAACAAATGGTGCACAGTTGTCCCCATGATCTGTGGGTATGTTCCAAGATTCCAGTGGAGGCTGGAACCTGCAGCTAGCACAGAACCCTATATATACTAGGGTTTTTCCTACACATATATACCTGTAATAAAGTTTGGTTTATACATCTGCACAGGAAGAGATTGACAATGATAATAGAACAATTGTAACAATATACTGTAATAAGTTATGTGAATGTGGTTTCTCTCTCAAAATCTTATTGTGCTGCACTCGCCCTTCTTGTGATGATATGAAATGATACAATGCCTTGAGCTTCTGCTCTTTTTCTTGAACTACGATCACCTGTCCTACTGTTAATGAGGTTACTCCCTCACATAGAAACGGTCAGGTTTCTTCCTGTCCTTGAACAAAGGTTGTTGGTTTTGCTTGCCCTAGAATAGATGCTCGTGTTAAGCCCCACCCCCTAGAGGAGCAAGATGAACAGAGGGACAGGTTCATTTCGGGAAGTGGAAAGAAGTTTGGGTTGCAGCTCTTGGTAACCTTTGCTTTGGGGGGGAATCCTGGAGGAAGTGTGTGGGAGGCACCTGTGCTGCTCATCATGCAGTGACAGCAAGAGTTCTCACCTCCAAATCAGCTCCTGACTGTAGTGATAAGAAGAGGATCCCCCCACACACAACCAGTAGCCAAGAAATAATCACCACCTTCCGGCCTCCCCCGTTATTAGAAAGCAATAAAAACTCCAACAAAAGAGAGACATCAGTTTGCCTGCTATTATCACTCTTTCTTCTTCTTTTTTGTTTTGTTAATCCTCACCCACAGATATTTTTCCATTGATTTTTAGAGAGAGTGGGAGAGGGAGAGGCAGAGAAACATCGATGTGAGAGAGACACATCGATTGGTTGCCTCCCGAATGTGCCCCAACTAGGGCCTGCAACCAAGGTATGTGCCCTTGACCTGAACCAACCCACGACCAACACTGTATCTCGGGCCAATGCTCTATCTACCCAGCCAACCGGCTTGGAATTATTACTCATTCAGCAGAAGCTTAGAGCTGGCCTCCTGGAAAGCAAGCACACAGCTGGCCTGGAGGATTCAGTGCATGGTCCCTATCCTCAGGGGTCACTCTGTGGTTGGGGGGGGGGGCAATTCCATAAAGAGATGATTCCAGCTCGATCTCTTGGGTCCATGGGATCTCAACCACACTGAACGGCATGGGCAATCCTGAGCAAACGGTGCTGCTTCCTACCTTTGCTGAAACTGCCTGCTGCCTAGAATGCCCCGCACCCCAACCCCACCCCAAGCCAGCAAAGATCCCACCTCCCACCTATGCCTCCTTCTCTGACAGTGGGTTTCCCATCCGTAGCAGATTCCACTAGAAGCCTGGAGAAGCCTCAACCTTCATTCAGGATCTGAAATTTTATTTTTACCTGGGACTGGACATTTCAATGAATAAACTGAGACTGTTAGTGACTTAAAAGCAACCATAGCATTGGGCTCTTAACCTAAACTTGGCAGAAATTTTGAAGGCCTGTGCCAGTTTTATTCAGGACAGGGGAAGAATAGAAACCTCCAGAAAAAATTACAAGAATTATGGAGATGCATTATAACAACATTCTACAAGCCACACTGTGAGGGGCAGAAATATTAATCATGCGCTGTTAACCATGTTAACGTAAAACAAACAAAAAACAACAACATTCCAAGCTGTAAAGAATTTTTGTGAGTATTTGAGCCAAACTGTCGACAATTGCCGGGAAGCAGAATCTCAATGGATTGGGATAATGCTCCAGAGAATGGCAGTTTGCACCTTGTTTTATACATTACAATCAAAGGAGGAGATGTAAGTGGGTTCCAGGAAATCCACTGGTGATGGATTAGGGAGGTGGGAGAAAGCAAAGCGGGCAAACCTCTGGGATTGGATAAAAAGTAAAATGATAGACATTTCTTTTACACAGGTGGGTACAGGATAGTTAACAGTCAACAATTAACAAGGTAACAATTATATGAAGGAATTTGTGGTCTCCTGTCCTGGCACCCTGACCCATTGGTTGTGCCCTGAAGGGTCCAGAAAAAGGGAAATTACAAATTACCCTGACATTCCAATGATATATTATCATAGATGCAAAAGACAACAGACAGGCTTAGTTAAGGTAAAGATTGACCTTTGTCAGGGAAGATACCAGCCTAGGACGTGACTATCCACTATAACTGCTTTTAGTTAAAGGTTTTTTTCTTTCTTTCTTTTTTGTTGTTGTTGTCGTTGTTGTTAATCCTCACCTGAGGATATTTTTCCATTAGTTTTTTAGGGAGAGTGGAAGAGAGAAAGACAGAGAAACATCAATGTGAGAGTAACACATTGAATGGTTAACACATTGAATGGTTGCTACTGCACACACCTGAGCAGGGCCCAGGCTGGGGAGGAGCCTGCAACCAAGGTACGTGTCCTTGACCGGAATCGAACCTGGGACCCTGTGGTCCACAGGCAGATGCTCTATCCACTGCGCAAAACTGGCAAGGGCAGTTAAAGTTTTAATTTCAGACCATCCTTTGGTTACTTTAGGTCTTGGAGTGTGTGAGACCGCCATTCAGGCCTTCCCTGAGCTTGTCAGGTTAGCATGTGGCCCCTTTTTTGTCTGTAACACCTAGTATGAAAGTTAACACACAGTAGGGAACAAGTGGCAAGAAGACACCAAGCTTTCACAATTTGATGTATTTACTTCACTGTCTGCTGATCAGTCGAATGCACACAGATGTAGCTGAGTCACTTTAAGCCATGCAATTGCCAGCACATAAACACATGCTAGCTCGGCCCTCTGGCTGAGTCCTCGGGGGCACTCAAGTCCCAGTGTGGCCTCTGGTTGTTCCACCTGCTCTGGCCAGTTCCCCCTGACCCTTCCCTGCTGCTCTCCTCCTTCCTTATCCCTCCTCCCTCCCTCCCTCCCTCCTCCCTCCCGTTCTCCTTCCTTCCCTCTTTCCCTGCTGCTCTCCTTTCCCTCCCAAATCTGTGCTGTTTGGTAGATTCAGACAGACCTGGCTTAGCGGCTTTGTGACCCTGAAAAGAGGCTCAACCTCTCCGAGCTTCCATCTCCCACTTGCAAAGCAGGGCTCCCTAATAGTTGTAGCTGGTAACCACGGTTGGCCGTGCAGCCAGCTCCCCATGCAGCCAGCTCCCCATGCCAGGCTCTGGGTGAGCACTTGGCATGCATTAGACCTCATTATTCCTCACCACAGCTCTCGAGGTAGGTACGGCCATTACCCCATTGGACAGATGGGGAAAGTGAGGCTGAAAGAGGCGAGGTAAGTTACCCAAGCACAATCTGAGCAGAAGTGGGATGCGATCTGGGTCTGTCTTTCTCCACCAATTTCAGGCTCGTGAAAATCCACAGGACTGCTAGCTGGCTTCCCTCCTCCCCTCCTTCTGAGATGGTGGCAAAGGAGGGAAGGGACAGTCAAGACAGACGGCAGGTTCACAGAAGCCTAAACACGTGGGCACTATTGGAGGTGCTTGGCATTCCTCCTTGTTTCATGCAGGCTGCAGTTCACCACTCAGGACTCCGGGACTCCGGGACGGCAAAGACCAAGGCATCTGCTTCTCTGGGCGGGAAGCACAGGTGCTTGGCAGACTGCTGGCGCAGTGCAACTGTGAAGGCTCAGGGGCCTGGGGAAGGGGACAGTGGCGACGAGTAGGGACAGGACAAGTCCACAGCAAACGAACCAAGGTGCCGTGGGCTAGAGAGAGATACCGCGAGCCTGTGGACAGAAGAGGGAGCGGGGAGGGCGCTTCCTCAGAGGTCATCTACTGGCACCACCATGTACCATGTCCTGCGTTAGGCTCTTTGACTTCATCTTATTTAATTCTCACAAGAGAGGAAACCAAGCTCAAAGTCAACGCCCTTGAAAAGCCGCTGAGCTGGGATTCAAATCCAGATCTGTCTGGTTCTGACACCCATGCCCTGTCCCCCTTACAGGCCGCCATCTGAGGGGACACCCACTCGGGTCTCAAAGAATGACGTCCAGAATAAATGAATCACTTTCAGAGAAAAGTGAAAAAACACATTCTCCCAAAATCTCACATCATAACCGCCCGGAAAAGCAAACATGAAGGTCACCGGGACACAAGCAGCCTGAGAAGAGCCATTGGAGCAAATGTCAGCTGCTCCCACACCTGGTGTCCTGCTCTCCCCACCAGCAGGACAACGAGAGTCCAGAACTGCTGCTGCTGGTTCCTTCCAGGGAGGCCTCTCACCTTCCGGGTCTTCAGGGCGGCTTCACTCGTTGAGTCTCAGTTTTGCTTTTTATACTGCAAGACAGAGAGGTCATTAGAAGTGGGTGAGGAAAGCCAAGGCGAGAGGGAGGACCAGGGAAAGGCTGAGAACGGTGGTCATCTAGGCCTCAGCTGCCCCCCGCAGGGACCTCTTGAAAGTGGTGGAACCCAGGCTGCTGAATCTAGTTGGTGCCTGGATCCCCCCTTTCTTCTTTAGTGGAAAAGGTAGCTGATGGGGTTGGGAGAAAGGATAAGAAAGACACTGGGGAACTAGAATTAAACACGGTGGCATGTCCATCGTTCCCTTTAAGAGGAGCCTTGTTTGGAGGGAGGAAAAACCTCAGGCAGAGGCGGAACCTCAAAAGCCATCTAGTCCAATCACTGAGTTTAAACAAATGAGTCCTGGGCCCAATAACTGGAGTTTCTGACTTAGAAGGACAGAGGAGTAGGGCATGTTTTCGCTCTCTAGGTTTTCTAACCAAAGTGTAAGGACCAGCAAGCCAGTCTATGTTACTGATTCTCTTTCTCCACCAAAACAGACACTTGAACATTTCCTTACTAACCTGCCTCAGTGGGAAAACCTGCAGAGACAGAGCTCACTACCCACCCCCAAGACAGCTCTTTCTTCACAACACTGTCAGCTTTGTCATATTGTTTCCAGTAAGACTGCTCTCTTCCTTCTTCCTGCTGCGCCATCTCACTCTCCCATTGATGTTTCTCTCTGCCTCTCTCTTTCTCTTCACCCCCCCCTTCCCCTCTCTAAAAATCAAGGGGAAAAATATCCTCGGGTGAGAATTAACAAAAAAAGAAATTTGTCTTTAGGGACTGAGGGTGTCCCCCTGCCCCCTCAAACACAACAAACACACAAATACAATCAGAAGGGCATCTGCCATCACCTTTTGGCTCCTCGAGGTGGGGAGCAGCGAGACTGTTCTCAATGTGGAGCAGAAGCGACCCCTGCTGGTCATCGAGATTACAGCTCACAGGTGTAGGTAGGAGCCAAGCACTTACTTTGTTCATGATCCAGTCAGCATCTTCAATGGCTCTTTTAATAATCTGCTGGATTCTCTCAGGATTGTCTTCATCTGAATGAACCCGGAAACTCTGAAAGTTTAAGCATAAAAAAAAGGTGGTGGCAAAATTCACAGGACCAGCAGCTTCAGAGCACCAGTCACAGGCCAGGCACACTGTGGGCACTTTATACTCAGCATCTCTCTTACCCTCCATAAGAGTTATGATTCCACATACAGATGAGGAGAACTGCTGCTAAGCAATGGTGTCAGCATTTGAATTCCGGTCTATTCAACTGCATAGCACATACTCTTGCCAGCAGGGCAGCTGTGAAATGGAAGACTGGTCCCTAAGTTACCACCCAAATCAAGCTGGACCCAAAGGTTATCAGGCGGGGGAAGGGTGATGGAGGGCCTAAGGCCATGGTCGGCAAACTGCGGCTCGCGAGCCACATGCGGCTCTTTGGCCCCTTGAGTGTGGCTCTTCCTAAGCCTTAGGAGTGCCCTAATTAAGTTAATAACAATGTACCTACCTATATAGTTTTAGTTTAAAAAATTTGGCTCTCCAAAGAAATTTCAATCATACTGTTGATATTTGGCTCTGTTGACTAATGAGTTTGCCGACCACTGGCCTAAGGGAAATTTCCAGCACCGTTTCTTTGCTCCTCCCAGGAAGCTGCTCACTAGGGGGAGATGTCTGCATGGCTTCACCACCGGGAAGAATAGGACTTCTCGGGCCCGTGCTGGAAAGCCACGCAGAGAAGGAAGGGGCCGTGGGAGGGTGGTGTGGGAAATCCAGCCAAGCCCAGTGCAGAGCCCAGGCTGCTGTTTGCTTCTGGCCAGATGTTCACCCTCGAGGAGCAACGTGAGATTCCGGTTCATTCAGGACAATCGGGCACTGGTACCTCCTCTGCCCTGTTGCTCTTGACCCCCCACTTGACTTTAGGAGCATCTCAAGTGCTCACCTCTGGGAAGTCCTCCCTGACTCCCTCACACAATGAACTGTTCCCTTCTCCATGTTTCCACAGCCCTCTGCTGCTTCCTCTATCGTTTCCAGTTTCCACATTATATCTGTATTAATTTTAGTTTTTAACTTTTTATTTGGAAATCATTTCTAACCTGTAGAAAAACTGCAAGAATAATACAAAAGAGTTGCCTTCAGAATCACCAGGTGTTAACATTTTGCCACATTGGCTTCACTATTCTCTCTTCATGTGTTTGCGTTAAACTCTTGGGAGCACTTCAAAGTTGCAGACAAGCCCTTCACCCCCAAACACTTGGGTGTGTATTTCCTAACAACAAGGGCATTCTCTTAATAACAACAGTACTCAAATTCAGAACATTTCACATGGATACAGTACTAGTGTATCTATCTAATTCACAGCCCAAATGCCAACTTCATGAATTTCCTCCAACAATGTCCTTTATAAGAATTGTTTCTCTTATAAAAAAATCCAGGATCCCATCTGGAATCAGGCGTTACATTTCGCAGTCACACCTGTAAACCAGAGCAGCTCTGGTGCCTTCCTCTGTGTTTCCCGACATCGATGTGTTTGACAAGAACAGGCCAGTGATGTGGTGGACGGTTCCTCGGTTTGGGCTTACCTGATGTTTGCTCACGGTTAAAGTCAGGTGTGCTTTGTCGACAGAGACCTCTGTCACAATGAGGATGTGCCTATTTTAATTATCCATTTGGCTGCCTATTTCAAGGCTTGGCACAGAGCTGGGGGGCTGGATGGCACATCCATCCTCTGTTTCCTCAACAAAAACCAGAGAGAAGAGCTGGGCTGCCCAGCACCGATACCCAGTGGCTCTTACTAAGCTGCCACCCCCACCGCCTGAAAGACCATCCCTGCCCCTGTTCCTGCCCCTGACCCCTGACCCTGATAGGCCCTCTATCAGAGGAATCTCCCCCACCCCCAGGCCCAGCATCCCCTGCTCCCACCTGCCTGACAGCGTGCCTGTAATGCTCCTGGATGCCCTTGGTGGGCAGCTGTCGGCAACAGCGCAGCAGGTATCGGTAGAGCTGCAGAGGCGTCTGGACCAGCTCTGCCCCCGGTAGCGGGGCATCTGCAGGCTGCCTGTCCCTGGAAAACACAGAGCATCGCGTCTAA
>NW_005871205.1:1010791-1012620 GCF_000147115.1 Myotis lucifugus
CTTCCTGACTGTCCCTCCAGTGGGAAGGGGGTGGGGGGAGCAGTACCCTGTTTATGGAGCTGGACAGTGCTTCCCACATTGCCAGGATTCATGCGCTGCCAGGCCTGGGCAGCCTGGCCCAGGCCCCAGTGCTTCGTGCCCTGTTTACTGAACTGGACTGAATGGGATCTGTTATCTCCTCTGTCCAGATTTCCCCTCTGTGACAGAGAAGCTCACTATGCTCCAAATGAAGGAGCTAAAAGACCAAGATGAAGTGACTGGCCTTGGTTTTCAATCTATCAGAGGTCCTTAAACTGAGAAAAGAAACTCATTAAGTAGCTGGTTTCAGAGGCTCCTTCATTCCATTTCCAGCATATCTTCCCGGCAACAAAAAATGTCCATCTCCACAGCTAAGTTTCCCATTTGCTCCTGGTGCTCCGGGCTCTCGCTCTGACACTGGGGTAGGTAGGTGGTTGTCTGCCCCCACCACCCGTCTGGTAACAGCCCCAGGTGTGTGGCTGGTGATCCCGTGAGGCCAGGTCACGGCCCACAAGGTCTGGGTGGAGCTCCACTCCAAGTCTGGCCAATCAGAGACCTGCATCCACGTGGTGGCAGGGATTGGCTCACAGCTGGGCACATGAAGGAAGCTGAGTGAATCTCAACACGTCTACAGGAGTGACTAGACCTGATGGTGAGAGGACTCATCCTCTCTCAGGGAAGCCATCTTGCCTCCTCTTGACACTGGAGACTGAAGCCACAAAAGGCAGAGCTGAGAACCAAGTCTGAAGAATTCATTTGAGCCCTAAAACCATTCACCTGAAGGCAGTCCCCGCCCCTAGACTTTGCAATGATCCAAGACAATTAATCCCATTTGCCAAAGCAGCTTGGGTTTGTTTTGTCACTTGCAGCCAAAAGAGTTGAAACAGATCGAAAAATCTTAATCTCCCAAATTCTACTTCCATGATGAACCGTGATGGTTCTGGCTCTACAGAAGAGTGCAAACAGGGCGGGGTTCCCCAAATATCAACCTGCCAGTCTCACCAGCCACACTTCGGTCCAACACACTGAGGGGAACCCCATACAATGGGGCAAAGACCTTCAAGTACCACCAGAGAGGACATACCACTGAAGCCCCCAACCTGATGGGCAGATTCCACTGGCAGGCTTCCCCAAACTATATAAAGTGCTAATCAAATATTGTAAAATGCTAGTGGTGTAACAGATGGTTACCAGCTGCAGTCTTCAAAATTAACATTTGGAAAGAGCACAACTTAGTTTTCATTACTTAAAAACCCAAGCAATACTTAGAAACCAACCCAGCAAGTATGGGGCGGGAGACTATTTTTCAGCTCAATTATCATTCTCAGTAATAACTGGCAGAGAAGGCATGTGTGGGTCCACTCAGAAGAGTTAAACTAAAAATGTCTCAATTTAATTTAAAGTGTGGGTTTGCTATGATTTAAGGGGCAGTGAACCTCACAGCATCATTGCTAAAACTGTAGTCAAACCCCGTGGTCCTGGGAATGCTCGCTTGGCACATCCTTACTCCTTGGACTGGAACCCTCCACCTGGGCTCCCTGCCTCTGTGAAAACATCACCATCTTCCTAGCCAGTGGTCAGCAAACTCATTAGTCAACAGAGCCAAATAGCAACAGTACAACGATTGAAATTTCTTTTGAGAGCCAAATTTTTAAAACTTAAACTATATAGGGAGGTACATTGTTATTAACTTAATTAGGGTACTCCGAAGGCTTAGAAAGAGCCACACTCAAGGGGCCAAAGAGCCACATGTGGCTCCGAGCCGCAGTTTGCCGACCACGGTCCTAGGCAATCAAACCAAAACCATCACA
>NW_005871205.1:1012745-1014348 GCF_000147115.1 Myotis lucifugus
CCTACACCTAAATGCCCCTCAAATCCATCCCCTCCTATTTCCATTGTAAGAGCCTTGGTTTAAGGCTCGTATCTCAGCTCACAGGGACAACTCCCAGAGTTCCCAGCAGGTCTCCCTGTCTTCCGAGCTATTCTTCACTCAACAGCCAGAGTGAATCTTTCCAAATGTGACCCTCAGCATGTCGCGTTCCTGCCTAAAACCCCTAATAGCCTCCTTTACCCCCCTATCACTCCTGACAACTTTCCCCAAAATGTGGGACAAACATGCAATTATTTTAAGCAGTATAGGGATCAATGTCTTTTTATTGTAATAATTTTATGTTTATTTTCATGTGTAATGAGAAAAATCCCACCATTTCATAAGTATTATGGCAAAGTGAGAGTGGGAGAGCTTGGTGGAGTTCATTGATTCAGTTAGCTCTGCATACATCAAGGAGAAAAAAAATATCTTTTTTTCCTTTTAAATCAAACAAAAGATCAGGTGACATTTATTTAGCTCTTTCCCAACTCAGAACTGAGTTCTGGTTAGTCATCCTGTCGCCTTTTATGAATTAGAAAGTTATAAAAACACCTCAGGGAGTGCGGCTTGCCTCACAGTAGGCTCTCAGGAAACGGTGTTAACTGAATGAACAGAAAAACAGTCCCATGTAGGCAGTCTTTCAAAACCAGAATATCGAAGAGCTGAGAGCCACCTTCTCCCATCCAGTGTGAAGAAATCTCTCCTGCCGAGACCGGTTTGGCTCAGTGGATGGAGCGTCGGCCTGCGGACTGGGGGGTCCCGGGTTCGATTCAGGTCGGGGGCGTGTGCCTGGGTTGCGGGCACATCCCCAGTGGGGGATGTGCAGGAGGCAGCTGATCGATGTTTCTCTCTCATCGATGTTTCTGACTCTCTATCTCTCTCCCTTCCTCTCTGTGAAAGATCAATAAAATATATAAAAAAAAAAAAGAAAAAGAAATCTCTCCTCCACATCCTCGGCAGCCCGAGCTGTCAGAAATTCCTTTTGGTTCTGGGCTAAAATCTGCTCTGAAAAATTCTACATATTAGTCTGACCTCTGCCTCTTGGGGCTAAAGTCTCTGGTGACCTACCCCCAAGTCCAGTCTTTCATTATTCAAAGTCAATCGCCCCAGCCATTCAGTAGTTTCTTTTCCAAGATCACCATCCTGCTATGATCCCCCAGTGCTTCTCCAACCCACTCTGGACACACACACACCCTCATTATCGATCCCAGCCTCAAAACCACGGTTTGCTTGTGTTCTGACCAGCTCTGTGGGCACTGGTACCTGCTACGACATGGGTGAACCTTGAAAACATGACTCGGGCGGCAATGTCACCTTTCTATTGGGAATTCAAGGAATGCAACTTAGCATTCTCTGTTTGAGCTTACCTGGCCCTGGCATTCAGCTGGAAGGTACCTTTATTTCCATGAACTCTTCTTTTTTGTTTTCCATGAACTATTCTTAAGTCTCTTTCCCCATCTTTACTAGTTCGGTCCAGAGTCACTGGGGTGTGCCCCAATCTCTGGGGTGCCTGAACATGTCCGTTATCCAATTCAACTCAATTCAGCACAACACAAACGGGCAATCACATATCAGGTACAAATGG
>NW_005871205.1:1014448-1023197 GCF_000147115.1 Myotis lucifugus
CACCCATACATCGCCTTTCAGAGCAGCTCATATGTGTGTGGCTCTGGATTCAGCCCTGGGACCAAAGATGAAAGGCTTGACATTTACCGATGGATAAACAAAACATGGTACCTTCATACAATGGATTATTTTATAATTAAAAAGAAATGAACTACTGATACATGCTATAACATGGGTGAACCTTGAAAACATTACTCTAGGTGAAAAAAGCTAATACCAAATACTGTATGATTCCATTTATGCGAAATGTGCAGAATAGGCAAATCCATAGAGGCACAAAGTAGCTCAGTGCTGGCTAGGGCTGGAGGGAAGGGGCGGTTGGGGTGATGAGAGCTAAAAGAGGAATTGCTCTGGGAGTCATGAAAATGTTCCAAAACTGACTATGGTGATGGATGATGCTCCAATCTGTGAATGTACTAAAGGACATTCAATTGTGCGTTTTAAATGGGCGAGTTGTATGCAATGTATAAGCGAACAAAAGATTAGTCTTAAGGGCTAAGGGGCCTCAGCCACGGATTTGATCCGTCCTTCAGCAGCAGAAATCAAAATGGGAAGGTCACTCCAGGCCAGCTCGCTCCCCGGGTGCTCCAGACAGAGGGACCGCGGAGGGGCCACATCTACTTGTTAAAACGGGCAATCGGGATTGACCCCGGAAGTGTGCGCACCAGACAATGGACATTTCCCTAGTGGGCCCGCGCCAGGCTTCGCGAGCCGTCCGGGAGACCCCGGGCTCCCTGCGGGCCCCCGGGCCTTCCCCGCTGCTCCGCGCCGCGCCCGCGAGCCTGCTGCGGGGCTGGGCGTCCGGGGCACCCGGCCCTCCCTTGCACGACAACGGGCAGGGAGGGGAACGGGGCGGCGCGAGTCGCTGCAAGGTCTTCCCAGGCCACGCAAAGCCGAGGGCACCCGAGGCCTCACATCCCCAGCCCGCCCTCCACCCCAGCGGCTCCGGGCCCTGCGCGCCCGCCCGGCCCCCCTCCCTCCGCCCAAGCCGCGCGCTCACCCGCCTCCACTGGGGAAACGTCAACCCGGCCAGGGCGGACGCGAGGCCCCGAGTGCGCCTGCGCCTCCGCATCTGCGCAGCCCCGCCCCCGCCTGGCCGCTGCGTGCCGAGCGCCCTCTGTCGGCCGCGCGCGGGACTTGGGGTCCAACCTGCCATACCTACTGGGTGCCCCTTCCCCAATCCGCCCCACTCAGTTGAAAAAGAAAGCCGTTCCACTGACATCCTTCTTACGTTAAACACCCACCCCTCCTTCTGGCTGTTGCCGCCTCGGATATAAGCCCTGAAGGCAGGCTCTCCCCCATAGTCCTGAACATGGGTTGATGCTAAAACATCAGGGGCGTTCAAGATCTGTGAAAAGGCTGACTAGAGAACTTTCCGAAACCACTCTGGCTGATGACAGGAATTATATTTGGATGGGAAATTGCGTTTTGAGTCATTCCATCAAATTACAGTCCCATAACACCTGTCAAAAGAATAAATATGACAGTAATAGGCATGCTTCCTTTCAGACCCATCTATAATTATAATTGAGGGAAAGAATACAGAATTTAAACTCAGAGCTACTGCCAGTATCGTTCTTTGAAAATGAAATAATGCTGTTTTATTAAATAGGCTCTCCCTGCTCTCTAATGTTTAAAGCTAACGTGCTTCTCTGAATTGATTTAAATACAAGTTTTATATCCTGAAAGAAGAAAAGATGAGTCTTTATCTTCAGACAAACCCCCTGTTCAATGCTGCTGCTGATCTTCTCTCAGCTGATGTCTAAAAGGGAGTTGGGTTGTTAGTGGATAATATTGCTTCTGTTCACGTCTCTCTTCTCTGGGGCTTTTTAAACCTATTTGTAATGAAAAGGCTGATTTCCTCACACAGACAGACTCCATGTGTAGCTGATTTAACAGGACAACTTTTTTTCTCTCTTTCTTTCTTCTTCTTTTCAAGGAAACATTGCTCCCTGGTGGCACCTGGGAATCTATTTTTCTCCTTTTAGGATAAGAGACGTTGGAAGGGGGAGGGGAGAGATATTTCTTAACAGTGGCGGTTTTCAGGTTTCTCTCTCTTTTGTTTTCCCCTAACTCCCTGTAGAGTTTCCTCCCCCTTTTTTTGTTTTACCTTTTCACCTGACATACTAGCCTTCCTCCACATCAGGTGGGGGTTCCAGCCCTGACATATTCAGATAATTGCCTCAACCATTCCATTTATTTTGAATATATAGACTCGAGCCAAATATATCTGAAAGACATGATTGAACCTTCTTAAAGAAGCCCTCTTACTTATACATGCATATTCAGGGGCACATCATTCGTGCAGATTCAATCAATAAATCATTAAGCTCTTAAGGCCCTTACTAGGAACAATCTGCAGTATCACCATCATTTCCTGTTTTCAGCGTTAGGCTCACTTAATATTTTGAAAATATTTCGGTTTGTCTTTGGCTCCATCTCCCTTTTGCTCCTTGATTGCTAAGTTCCTGCATCAGAAACATTGTTCCAGGACAGCCATTTTCAACCATTTTCATTTCACGGCACACAAACTAATGACTAAAATTCTGCGGCACACCAGAAAGGTATTATATTTTTTTGCCAACCTGACAAAAATTAGTTATAATTTTTATGGAATGTATTGGGGTGACATTGGTTTGCAAAAGCATACAGGTTTCAATTGTACAACTCAATAAAACATCTGCACACTGCATTGTGCACCCATAGCCCCAAGCAAAGTCTCTTTCCATCCCCATTTTCTCCCCCTTTGCCCACCTCCACCTCACCCCTAACCCCCTTTCCCTCTGGCTATCACTGTTGTCTGTGACCAAAATCAGCTGATGAACAAAATAGCAACAGAGGCATGGATACAGGGAACAGACTGACAGCTGTCAAAGGGGAGGAGCACTGGGGGACTGAATGGAAGAGGTGAGGGGATTAACAAAAAATAGATATAATTTTGAATTAATCACACCTGACGGCAATTATTGTGCTGGCTGTTGTCAATTTTTAATTTGACGGTCTAAAAGGAAAAGAGGTCAGTGCCCCTGACTAAATAGGTATTACATGTTTTAAAAAGTCCCATGGCACACTGGTTGAAAATCGCTGTTCTGATACTCAGATCTCATAAAATATTCAAGATGCAAGCTGTTCCCTTTACCTCAAAAAGACTCCACTTTCAGAATCACTCGTGCCTCTCTGTCTAAGCACACAAGGTTTTACCTTTCTCAAAAATTCCTCATAAATATCCAAACACCAAGAAAAAATAATACCCAAAGTAAGATGGGCTTGAACAACAATATCCGATTTTTTCAAAGTCAGAAGGAAACCTAGATATTTTAAATAATCGGATTTTAATACTTTGAACTTGACACCAATCTTAGATTCTCACGCTGCAGTAGTAAAACTAAAGAATTCTTACCAGTCCACACATTCACTAAAATGACACCTGGCCCATGATCGAATGAAAACCCAACCATTCTTACTAGTTATTTTCCTCTACACTGAAATTTTAGCAGACAAACACCCTCATGTCAGACAATGCGGGATATTCACCAATAAATGGAATTGAAAGACTTTTTACCTGAGATATTTGTCACTCAAGTTGGCTGTCCGGGGGACATGTTCTCATGGGGGAGTTTATGGACTTTTATAAGAAACACATCACCACATTCTCCTGATTTCTGACATTATGCCATTTAACCTGACACCTGCAGGTTTGTAACCCAATATTTGTAAGAAACAATACAAGTCCTGATGCTTCTTCCCACCCTCCGCCTGTTTTTTAGATTTCAAAGAGAAACGATACATTTGCATCCTCTGATTAAATCAGGTTATTGTCTCGAAGGTTGACCATGTAAATAATTCAAATTAATTCATCACTGTACAATAGGTTTAATAAGCATAATAAACACTTTGAAGAAAACAAGCAGGACCCTCCGCCTGCCCTTGCTCTCACTCCCATTATCTCAGATTTCCCTGTGAACGGAATGAGTGGTACCACGTTGCTCTCTTCTATTCAAAATATGCAAAGTTGCTATTTACCAGTTTGCAATTTGCATGTCTCAAATCCTGCCAGAACACAGGGCGAGGGGCTTGGGGGGGGGGGCTTGGTGAAAGTGAAAGGGGATGCCAGAGTGGAAATGGAAAACCCAATGAACAGATCTGCACCCCCAGGGGCCTGCAAAGCGTAACCCTCACCGACGACTGAAGATTCATTTTTAAGAAAAATGAAAATACTGGGTGTAAAAGGTTGTGTGACATCTTAGATATCTAGTTTCTTGTTTCTTTAATTGCTGGTTGAAGAAGGGGATGAGCAAGGATTTCAAGATTTTTATATAAAGGAATACAAGAGGGAAAAGGGTACAATTGTGACTGTTTACAACATATGCTTTTTCTTTTTAATATATTTTTGTTGATTTCAGAGAGGAAGGGAGAAGGAGAGAGAGATAGAAACATCAATGATGAGAGAGAATCATTGATTGGCTGCCTCCTGTACGCCCCCAACTAGAGATTGAGCCTGCAACCCAGGCATGTGCCCTCGAACTGGGGCCCTTCAGTCCGCAGGCCAGGCTCTATCCACTGAGCCATACCGGCTAGGGCTACAACATATTCTTGGAGAGTAATTTATGGCCTGGGTTTTAGACTTCCTAGACCTCTTTCTTGTATTGCTTTCTGCAGCTCCATAAATCTAAACTTGCTGACTGGTAAATATCATATTATATTTCTTGGTGTGTTCTGTAATAATATATTTACACTGGCCACACTGATCATCAGATGTGTGAATATGAGTCTCCAGTTTTCATCTCTTAAAAATATGCTCAATGTCTCATGATTTCAGATTATGAATAACATGCACACACATACACACAATTTTTTGTATAAATCACCTTTGAAATTTGAATTTTTCCCATGAAAAGTATAAGTGAATGCAGGATGGTGACATTAACAAAGGAGTGGATGTGCTTGGCAACATTTTTATTTTCTGCATTTTGATAGCATTTAACTAAAGATCCACTTTAAAAATCACCTTGTTCACGAAGTGTAATTCTGTTTCCTCTGATTACATCTGCAGAGACTTAAAGCCAAAGGTTAAGAATTAATGTCACAGTTAATAGAAATGGAGACTGTACGAAATAATGAATTTTATTAAATGGGATTATTTGGAGGAAGAGAGAGACAGAGAGGTACAGAGGGGAAGGAAGGGGGAGGGGAGGAGAGAGAGAAGGGGAGTGAAGAATGAGAAGAAGTTGAAGGAAGTTAGCCTTTCGGTGCTCCCCACGGAGAAAGGCCTGATAAAGTTAAGGGAAGCAGCCCAGAACGAAAATCATTTACTGAGGGAAACCATTATTCATTTTGGCCAGAAAATAAGGTGTCTAGTCAATCAAATATGTAGTTAGCAGTCATGCATTGTTAGTAGTACATTTACATATAATACATACATATATATATATATATACTAGAGGCCCGATGCACGAAATTCGTTCGCCCTCGCAGTCCGGCTTCCTCCGGAAGGTCATCGGGTGATTGTATATAGTCTTCCACCGGAGCCCCATGAGAGCGGCTCAGCCTTGCATTTCATCAAACATTCGCTGAGACCCCTCCAAGCGCAAAGCTCCATGCAAAGCCCTGAGCTGTAGCAGAGCCCCCCTGAACTCCCTTTCTCCCACTCCCACTCTCCTGCCCTTCGCCACTGATGCTGTCGCTGTCCCTCTTGAGCCCCCTCCTGGCTTCTCAGTGTTCTCTGAATAGATACCCTCGGCTCCTTATTACACCTACAGGACCCTGCAGGGTCTGGTCTCAGGCTTCACTCCATGTCCCGGTCTCCTACTGCAGCCAAAATGTCCTTTCAGACCCTCAAATGCCCCATGTTCCTTCCACCTGCCCATCCTCTTGATCCCACCTCACAGGTCTCTTCCTCAACGTCCCTGATGCCCCGACTCCCACTCGACAGTGGGGCAGACAGCTCTTCCTCCCCAAGGGTAGCCTGTCTCTTTCTCCATCCTTTATTTGGTAGAAGATGTTAGAAAATACCCAGGAAGGGAGCAGAGACAGGGAGAGGAAGGCAGCCCATAAAGAGAATCTTGCCCATCAAGTCACCACCATGGGCAACTGAGCCTCATCCTGAGGGAAACCAGTGTGAACACACACCTGCCATCCCACCCTAGGGTCATGAGAGCTGGGGTATTTACTGGTTGAACGATGCTCTCTGGGTGCGAACCCTCTGTACTTCTCCTGGCCTTCCATGCTCTCAGGTAGAGATGCAGATGCCGACAGTAGTAAGTCGGCCAGATTTACACAGCAGAAGGCTCAAGGCACTATGGGGGCGGACCTGCTAGTTACATATACATGTACATTTATATATAATACATACGTGTGTGTGTGTGTGTGTGTGTGTGTGTGTGTGTGTGTGTTGTCATCCACTAGAGCCCCCGGAGAGCAGGGACTGAGTAGCCGTGTCTCTCCCAGGGCCTGTGCCTCACTTCCTCTGGTCCACCATTAAAATCACTTTGTAAATCACATCATTATCTAGCCACTATGCTGTACGCCTGAAACTAATATATAATAACATTGAATGTCAACTGAAATTGAACATTTTTAAAATTAATAATTAATTTTAAAAGTCACTCCCCCCTTACCAATACCCTCAACTCTCTGGTTCCTCTCACCCTGTCTCACACACTCTGAGTGAACTCACCATCCTCCCTCTCCAACCTGCTCCCAAGCAGATGAATGTTGAGACAGTGACACAACACAGCTGATGGGTTTTTACCTTAAATGTATTATTCAAGCTCAAAGGCATTCTGGATGCTGCCTGGGAGGGAAATGACTGTTTCTTTTAGAACTCCCATAGCTCACCTCCGCCCTCACGCTAAGCCGTGACCTCATTAAATAATTAGACACCCAGTCAAGACCTTCCTCCTCTTCGCAGCCCTTCTCCTCCTTCCTTCCTGTTACACTGAGGAAGGCCTCCTAACACCTTTGAAAAACCAATTCCTCCGCGGGTTGTCTGGCTTCCATCCCCTCTGCTTCCTAAATCTTTGCTGCTGTCATTATCCCCTCTCGCCTGCTTCCTTCATCTCGTCTCCTGTTCATTCTAAGCAACATATCAAATAGGTATTGAGGCCTTGCTACTCGAAATGTGGCTCATAGACCAATAGCAGCGGCCTCGC
This sequence comes from Myotis lucifugus, assembly GCF_000147115.1. Taxonomy (NCBI): domain Eukaryota; kingdom Metazoa; phylum Chordata; class Mammalia; order Chiroptera; family Vespertilionidae; genus Myotis; species Myotis lucifugus. Next base: position 1,021,600 of record NW_005871205.1, read on the forward strand.
TTGGGAGCTTGTTAGAAATGCAAAATCTCCCACCCCAGACCTGCAGGCTCCGAATCTACATTAAACAAGATCCCCACGTGATTTCTGGGCACAGTCTAGTTTGAGAATGCACGTTGTCTCTGCTCTATTTCTCCACTCTCCCCTACAGCCACACTTTTATTCACTCATTCAGCAAATGTTTATAGAACACCTACCAGGTACCAAGCAGTCTTTTAGGTTCTGGGGATACAGAAAACAACAACAAACATGATCATTGTTGTGTGTGTGTGGTGTCCTACTGGCAGAGAACCACAAAGAAAGATGGCATGATCAGGTCATAAATAAGTGCTTTGCAGAGAAATCAGACATGGTCATGTGATGGTCACCAGATGGCTACTTTAGGTCACTCCAAAAAGGTGACATTTACACTGAGACCTAAATGACAAGAAGTCATCATTGGCGTTGTCTACACAGGCTGCCTCACTTTCTAACTCATTCACCCATTCACCTTCCCGGGAGGCAGCTGGTTCCCATCTTCACAGCACCGAACCTGCTGGAACAAGGTTTCCAATGGCTTCCCCGTTGCCATAAGCAACTGTTCTGTCTCTGTCCTTAGCTTCCTCTACTCAGCACCCGTGGGTCAGCTGACCACACCCTCCTTCTTGAAAGTTGTTAAATTAATTTAATCACCTAATTAACCTTTTCCTTGACGTGTATTGTTCAATGTTAGCTCTTACTAGAAAAACAAATTAAAGACGTCTCTGGGTAAGGGAAGAAAGATGAAGGGGAAGGCGATCGATGAGATTAGTTTTCTTCAAGCATACACATGTAATTCCAAATCAGAAAAAAATACATTTTATTTTATGATCTTTAAAAATCCTTTGTTATGTCAGGTGTGGCTGGAAATGAGGTAGATAACTGCTTTGATCCAGCTTACAAAGGAAAAAGCTGATTCATCATTCCTTCCAGACCTGCCTCCCTGAGCCCCGTCTTAGGTCTCAGGGACTCTGGGCGGGAAGGAGAGCCGGCAGGGACTGTGAGCTTCCCACGGGACCACCGGTCTAAACTCGGTGCCAGTCCTAAAGGACAGGTTGGCACAGTGAGGGAAGTAGGGGGTGGGCAGGAGGAAAATCATTTGCTGGAAACTACAGAACCTCACCTAGAAGATGGATGGAAGTTATTATTAGCCTGCTGATACATAGAAGACTAAATTCAGCCCGGGGAAGGTGGTTTAGGAATGTCAATGTATAGTGTACCAAGCATGGGTGCATAGCCATAGAGGTACACAGTCTGTATACCCCATTTACCACACATGGATGGTCCGAACTCTTAACCTAGCTATTTCTTTTGTTTAAAATATATTTTTATTGATTTCAGAGAGGAAGGGAGAGGGAGAGAGAGATAGAAACATCAATGATGAGAATCATTGATCGGCCTCCTCCTGCACGCCCCCTACTGAGGACTGAGCCCACAACCCAGGCATGTGCCCTTGAACGGAATCGAACCCGGGACCCTTCAGTCCACAGCCTACGCTCTATCCACTGAGCCAAACCAGTTAGGGCACTATTTCTTTTTAATTACCAAACACCGTTAAGCCGGTCAGGAGCCCACTGCCCCCC
>NW_005871205.1:1023297-1067732 GCF_000147115.1 Myotis lucifugus
CGCTGCATGCTGAAGCTTGGTCCTGGGCCACAGCAGTGATGGAGCCACAAACCCCAAGTGCACGCGCGTACCATCACAGTCACTTGATGCCCTGACTTGGAGGCTCTTGGCCTCCTGGAACCAAGCTCCTCGGCACTTGGCTCATGGTAGCCATGGGGATATGACCAAAGGCAAAGAACACTCAGAGGTTTGGAGATGGTTACAACTTCATGCCCCTGCATACCCCCATAGCAGAGGACAGTAATGAAACCAAAGAAAATCTTTTGTGATGTGAGAAAATGATACAAAATTCCTATTTCAGTGTCCATAAGTAAGATTTTATTGGCACATAGTGATGGCCGTTACTTTACTTATTGTCTGTGGCTGCTTTAGTGCTGCAGTAGCAGAATCGAGTAGTTGTGGCAGAGACCGCGTGCCCTGCAAAGCCTAAAATGTTGACTCTCTGGCCTGCAGAAAGCGGTGTGGATGTTTCAGCCCGGATTCTAGGTTCTGTGAGATGGAGCCCCAACCGACCTTCACAGCATCCCCTGTAGTGTCTTCCTTCACATTCCTCCTGCCACGGCCATGGTAAACATCTTCTTGTCCCTCGTTTAAATTGCATGCTGTCCCACCTCTGTGTTTTCTTCCAGCTGTTCCCCTCGTCTGGAAACCACACCCAATACTTTCGATTTGCTGTTATGCCAATTTGCCCCCACCTTTGAGCAGGCCTTCCTGAATCTCTCAGCCATAATTTATTTCTCCACCCTCTTTTTTGGCCATAATTCTTTCTGTACCGTCTCATGATACACTAGTTTCCTACTTTGCATTATAATTATTTCCCCACCAGACAGACTATACACTCCTTGAAGAATGCACTGGCTCATTACAAAATTAGCATTCTGAGAACCCTTATTTGCATCACACATAAGATCTCTTGTCTTCAGCAAAAAGGAGTATACTTATGACACATATAATTGGCACTTATCACACAAATCAATGATAATGGGAACAAGGGCAAGATGGTTAATTAAAACCTACAGCAAATCCCTCTAAAATTCATGTTTGCCTTCCCCTCCCGCTTTACCAATGTAATATGCACGGGCCTGTATTAAATTCCCTTTCTGCACACATGGTAGACGTGTAATGGCGTTGACCACCAAGCAGTTAGTGGAAGCGGAAAGAATCAGAAGTGAACAACCCACCAGCTGAAATCATCGGGCCTTCGGTAATGGAAAGCTTCCCCGTGCATTCTTTGCAGTGAGGTCATGAGCCTTTGAACTTTCCACCTGCAGGTCTCCATAAAGACTTGAATTTGTGTCCAGGCCATTTGGAACTTAGACAAGGAACAATAATATTTTTTGTTTGTTTGTTTGTTTGTTAATCCTCACCCGAGGATATTTTCCCATTGATTTTTAGGGAGAGTGGAAAAGAGAGGGAAAGACAGAGAGAAACATTGATGTGAGAGAAACACACCAATTGCTTGCCTCCTACATGAGCCCTGACCAAGGCCCCAGGCTGGGGAGGAGCCTGCAACCAAGGTACATGCCCTTGACCAGAATCGAACTCAGGATCCTTGGTCTTGACGCTCTCTCCACTGAGCCAAACCGGCTAGGGTGGGACAATAATCTTTTTAAAAGGGGCGGCCGGCGTGGCTCAGTGGTTGAGCGGCGACCTATGAACCAGGAGGTCACGGTTTGGGCCCCAGGCTGGGGAGGAGCCTGCAACCAAGGTACATGCCCTTGACCAGAATCGAACTCAGGATCCTTGGTCTTGATTCCTCTCTGAAATCAATAAAAATATATTAAAAAAAATCTTTTTAAAAAAGAATAAGTGGATTTAATGTAAAATTAAAATAAAACAACCAAGTTCCCTGCACATATGTTTGATTAGGCAGGCCAAATATTCTATCACAAACATTAATTCAACAAGAAATGATAAGGAAGTAAAATAAACATGAAAAGTAACCCTGCTTGCCAAAGCAACATATGCGTTTGGGATGATTCTCTGCACCCATGACTTGTGTAAACAAATATTGTGTTAAACCTCTCCTCCTAATAGCCTCATTTCTCACATGCTCTACAGAGGAAAAAATGTGATGCTAATTTAAGACGACTTATCCTGCTAAGCACATAAATAAATAAAAAATATAGTTCAGAATCCGGAACATGACAGAACTCCCCTTTCATGTCTAAATAAGTACTTTTAATTGTCAGACTGTGTATTTCGGGCTGGAGAGAAGGTAGTAAGATGCAGCAGAGGCGATGTGGGGCATGTACAATTGCTTTATCGTTAAGTGATGCAGAAATGTGATGTTAGGCATGGAAAAAAGGCAACTATCTATACATCTGGGAAGGAATTTGCAGTGAACAGGGCAAATGCTAGAGGGTCTGATCGTGATTATAAAATGTCATTTAGAAGGATATTTACATTGTTAATTAAGCAATGAAGCTGATAACTGCTACTCTGTAAATTGTGCTAATTACCCCAGTGCCTTGAAAGGTTTTCTAATCAGCCAGATCAATAGGCTCCTGCTTTATGCTAATAATGCAGTGTCATACTCCTCCTGAAGTGCTTTGCTTACAGAAGTCTGAACCCCGTACAGCTCCGCCCACTGTCCTGTGCTGGAGGCAGCCAGCATTCATCTGTCTGCCCACATCACAGTGGTGAGGCTGATGCCCGCTCACCCACTAGGCCCATAGCGAGGAAACAACAATCCCACCATGCACTGCGTCTCCATCAATTGTTCCAGGAGAGAGGCCTGAGCCTTTGTGCTCTGTGAGATTTTTATATAGCTGCAGCCCTGTTTTTCTCCCACAATTAGAAAGATCACATGGTCCTGCGGGATAAGGGTTATGAAGGAAGACCTAGATTCAAGTTTCCCCTCTGCCGCTGACTTTGACCTTGAAGCCTTGCCATTGACCTGGAAGCAGGACATGCCAATTGTTTGGATGAGTACGTGTATAGTCCAAGTAAGAGAGTCAGTTTAGTTCAACTACTGGGTGGACATTTGGCGATTTTTGTTTGGTTTGTTTCTCGCTGAATTAAGTGATTGTTAGTATGAACAGACTGGCCTTTTGAGCCAGAACTAAACTGCTATGTCTCCCAACACATTGTCAGCATCTCTGGAGCCCCAGCATGACAATAAGGGATCTGAAATACATAATAAAAGGCAAAGACAGTCTAATGTAGAGTGCTCTCATGTGTTCGTTCACCTGGCTCTTGGTCATCTACAAGGGATAGGGAGAGTATGCATGAAGGAGACGCAGAAATAATTCTTCTTTTTAAAAAAAAATATATTTTATTGGTTTTTTACAGAGAGGAAGGGAGAGGGATAGAGAGTTAGAAACATCGATGAGAGAGAAACATCAATCAGCTGCCTCCTGCACACCCGTTACTGGGGGATGTGCCCACAACCAAGGTACATGCCCTTGATCGGAATCAAACCTGGGACCCTTCAGTCTGCAGGCCGACGCTCTATCCACTGAGCCAAACCGGTTAGGGCAGAAATAATTATTTTACCTTGTTGCAATCTGTAGGTCCTAACTCCTTCCCCATCAAACCTCAAAAAATCAAAAGTGGCCTGGTTTAAAGATTAACTTATTTGCTTCCTCTCTCATTCCCTGGTAGGGGGTATCCTAATGAATAGTCAAAATCCCAGTTGGAGGGTAATGGGGCAAAAAAGAAAATTAGCAAAAGGCTTGGGTAACTCATGGATTGATAAATCAGTCCCCAAAGAACTGGAAGTTGAATACACATGAACTGTACCCAGCAGTAAGGAAGGGCTTGGAGGAGGAGGGTCAAGGTGAGAGAGACGCAGGCGCACAATTAAGGTTGGAAACAGCTGGGATCCATTTCTTCACTTGAGAAACAGAACTCCTTCTGTGTACCTCTGCATGGGGCTCCCAAGCTTTCATCGCTAGCTCCCCAGTCCCCGTGGGCAAAGCCTCTGAGTTCAAGGCCAACTCCTGTGCTGGGCTTTGGGATGGGGCCAATTTGTTGAGTTGTTTCAGTGCTTTGATGTGTAAACTAATCATCTGTCATTGTGCTCTAATTAAGCCTAAATGGTGCAATGGATTTGCTGTCATAGAGGCCAGGGCCATTCCTGGGTTGGGGGAGGGAGGAGAAGCTTCTCTCCACTGAAAACAGCACTGCCCTGGGAGAACAGACATGAATAGGAAAGGAGCTGGAAATCCCGTGGGTCCAGAGATTGGGGGAAAAGTGCCAAACCAGGAACCAAGGCCGGTCTGTGAGTCTGATTTCCTAGGTGATGTCGCCCTCAGCATGAGTGTCTAGACGTAACAAGCGTAGGTCAAGTGGGTAAATACAAGGTGACCTTTCTGTTTGTCATGGTAACAGATCTCTCAGGGCCAGCTGACCTGGCATCATCAACATGTAACCCAGTTTCATAAGGTGAATGAGCAATTTCCAACTCTATACCCAAACCAGATGACCAAAAAGTACAGGAAGGTCCATTTTCAGGACTCTAGAAAATGTTGATCCTTCTGATTATTTTGCCCCCAAATATTTGCATTCTGACTCAAATGAAATGTTTCTAAAATTAGGGAGGGGAGAGTGGATCCTCCTTATGAAGAAGAGCCAGAGGAAAGGGGGAGAGGATGGTAGTGGTGCCGTTGACTTTGTGGCATGTATCTTGGGAGTGGAGTCAACCTGGTCCCACATCTGATGCTTCTCCGGCTCCAGTGTATCACCGGAGGGCGAGGAAGGAGATATTTCTGTCCCTCACTGCTCCAACGTTTTGTGAGACCTCAACATGGGTAACGCTGATTTATTTGTGCTGTTGGCTCAGTGTAATTGACAAATCCAACTCCGTAGAGACAAGGTAATGGAATAATGAAAAAGCTTTTCTCTTCTCCCATGTATTCATTCAGCACTATTGACTGAGCATCTAAGTATAAGGCATGCTACAAGATCGAGGCTGTGCAAGATACAACCCCATGCCCTCAGAGGACAGGTAAAATGACCACACATGATTTGACAATTGCAAATAATTCAGCAGTAAATGTACCTGGGAAAGGGGGGGAGATCAAGCATATCATATGTAACTGTCTGGACATCTACAATAAGGCCGTTTAGGGGAAGAACAAGGGTGGCAGATACTGCCACTGCTCCCTGCCCTCCTCACGCCCCCATATCTGCTCTCTCATTCTCTGGTAATAGAGATTTTAGCCTTAGATGGTTGCCCAAAGAAAAACTGCCTTTACCAGCCTCTCCTTCTATGCAGCTAGGTCCTGAAAATGGGATGAGAATGGATGTGATGTGTGCTACTTCCCTGTTGCACCTTAAAAAAGAACACCCAGCCTGCCTGCCCTTTCCTTTACCACCTTCCTGCTGGCTAGGACACAGTTGTGGGGAGTCACCTTCAACCATGCAAGTGCAGGCGACATACGAGGGATGGCAGAGCTACTAACTAGCAGGATGCTGAGTGCCCCACACCACGAAGGCACCGTATCCGTTTGGACTGCTGCTGCTCTCACTCTGACATGGAAGCAATACACTCTCTTGTTTTAATCACTGGTCTATTGACTCTTGTTGTTTCAGGTGTAATCCAACCAATACAGATTGGTACAAACCAAATAACAGAGGAAAGGAGAGGAAATCATCATGAAAAATGTCAACTATTAAAAAATGGGTTGTGTTGTTTTGTTTTTGTTTTTTATCAAGCTCCTATTATATACCAGGAACTGTTTTATCTCTGGGGATTGAAACTTAAATGGAGCGAAATCCCTGACCTCAAGAAAGAAACACGTAAGACAATCATTTAACATGGAAATAGCAGGAATAGCAATAATCACAGGACATCATGAATGAATGGGAAAGGAACACCTATTTCAGCCTAAAGGGGTCAGGCACTGAACCTGGGCCTGGCAAAACCAGGTTGGAGTTTAGTGCTGAAGACGGAAGGTGGAAAAGAGTGGAGGAAAACTTGTTAGCAGAAGCTGCCTCCTTGCCTGGCTTGGGTTAGTCCCACTCCCTGGAATTGCTGTCTGGGAGGTTCTCCTCTCTCTGCAGGTACTAAACATTTTTGTAAGCATGGTTTAAAGACCCGCCTTCTCTGGAAGACTCTGCTGAGCCTCCCTCACTCTGATTCTGAAGAAACATCTCCAATGGCATCGGCACCTAACCAGCCACACAAGACCACATGTCAAGTATGTTCGTATGATCGACTTCTCTCCCCATTCAGGTTAAACTCTTCGGGGGCTGGAATGATGTTTCCCAAAGTTCTGAGTATCCCACTCAGCACATGGCACAGAGCCTGAAATTGGGAACCCAGAGCAAGGTAAAAAGAACTTGCACTTTGGACTGAGGCTAACAGAGGTTCAACTCCTGACTGACTGTGTGGGACCTTAAGTAAGTGACTTGTCCCTCTGAGCCTCACTGTTCTCGTCTATGAAAAGAGGAGAACAGAACCCATCTGGAAGAACTGTTGTCGCTGTTGAATATGATAATGTTTGTAGAAGCACCTAGCGGGGGGCCTGGCACAAAGAGAATTTCTTTTCCTTTTTAAAATAAACATTTGTTCAAAATGTCCTTAAGCAGCACATGTTATATTATGTATTAGAAACCGCAGTACAAGCGCTCTGCTCATTCACATTGACTACGTGCTGACGAGTTCAGAGGATTCCAATAGATGGAGTCTAAATTTAACTGACTTACGTGTCATGATCCTCACCAATGCTAAGCAAGGTAGGTGTGTGTAGAGTGTGCGAGAAGCAGACAGGGGGAGTTTGCTGGTCGTTTCTGGACCTCGTTTACTAAGTTGGCTATTTATTAAACCTTTAACACTTGTCAGATTGGACCTATGAAGCAAAGATTGTTATCAGCAACTCAAGGTAAGAAAATAGATCATCCATTGCTGGTTGCCTCCTAGAGGCATTTCTTTGACAGGGAAAGGAGATATGGCATAGCATTTGCAGTCTACTGGCCTTGGGTTTTTGAACCCTCCAACACATAGTCCCTTTTCCCCCTGCCCCCCCTGCCCCCCCCCCCGCAAAAAAATACACACAAAAAGGCCTGTTCTTGCCCTGGCCCTGTCAGTAAATGGCACCACCATCATCCATTACCAAAGCCACAAGCCCAGGAGTCGTCCTTGATTCTCCTTTCCCCTCACTTCACATAGGTCCTTCAGTAAGTCCTGTTGATCGTCTCCCCAATCTACCTCTCAAATCCATCCTCTTCTTTCCATCCCACCACCAATGTAGTCCAAGCCACCATCGTCTGTTGGGTAGCTTGGAGTCTCGCTACTCAAAGAATGGTCTGGGAACCAGCAGAATTCACAACATTCAAAAGCTTGTTGTAAATGCAGAGTCCCAGGCCCCAGCCCCAGACCTGCATTTTAATAGGATCCCAGATGATTCATTTACGCATTAAAGTTTAAAAAGCGCCAAGAATACTGCAGAAGCTACCCAACTGGTCAACTTCTCATCCTGCCTAACTCTAACCCACTGGTCTGGGACCCATCTTCCAATTCCCTCACCACCCAGTGTAAATTTTTTCTTTTACTCCTTCCCTTCACATGGCACAGTATTGAGGTTCTAATACCTTACAGATTCCCTTTCCTACCTGAGCTGGTGAGGGAAGGTAGTTTAGGCCATTTCTTGGGGGACCCCTCTTAAGGTCCTGCCTTTATGAAAGGGTTTCCGTTCTAAGTCCTCTTTTTAAGTGGGCCCAAGCCTTGTCCCCTCTCCCAGCACAGGCATGAAAACTCCAGCCCATATCCCTTGGCTTTTGTATTCTAGAACCTTCCCCTGACCTCACTTCCACCCCCAAGCAGCCAGAGTCCACTTGGCATCTTATTTCCTGCTATGTCTTTAACTTTTCTCTTACTCTCTGACCCAAGAGTATTTGCCTTTCTAGCAAACTCAGATATATAGTCAGTTTCATTTTATTTACTGTTGTTTTTAAATGAAGGCATTTCTGTGTGTTTGTAGGTGGGAAGGGGGAGGAAACAGTCTCTATGGGCCCTGCTTACCCTGTTTCCAGCTAGAGCCATCTTTTTATTTTTATTTTATTTATTGGTTTTAGAGAGAGAGGAAGAGAAACAGAGAGAAAAAGAGAGATATATTGACTTGCTGTTCCACACATTGATGCACTCATTGGTTGATTCTTTTATATGCCCTGACCTGGAATTGAACCTGCAACCTTGGTGTATCAGGAAGAAGCTCTAACCAGCTGAGCTACCCAGCGAGGGCCAGAGCCATCTTTTAAAAACTGAGATCAGATCCTGCCATTCCCCTGTTTAAAACAGGTCAGTGGTTTCTCCTCGTGTTTAGGACAAAACCCCAAACCCTGAGTAGACAATCTGGCCCCTGTCCTACTCAGCTTTCCAGCTATTTGTGCCCAGATGTGCAGCCATCCTTTCTGCATCTCCCAGGCCAAGGGATTTCCAGCCTCAGGGCCTTTGCACTGTCTCTGGCCTCTGCCTGGATGGCTCTGCCCCCTCTTCACAACAGTGATTCCTTCTTTTCTTCAGATTCCAGCTCAGGTGTCCCCTCCTCAGAGAAGGCGCCCTACCCCTCCACCCACCATACTCAAGAGTCCTCCCAAGTTACTTTGAGGAAGCTGCTCATCACAACCCATAATGACCTTGTTTATTTCCACGTTTACTTGTTCAGTGTCCGTTGTCCTCTCTAGAATGGAGGCAGCTGGCAGGTGCTCGGATTTGAGAAATGAAGTTGCTGAAAGGGTTATCATCTAGAGCTGCCCTGTCTGATAGGGCAGCCACTAGCCACATAGGGCTTCTGAGCACCTGAAATGTGGCTAGTCCAAACGGGGCGGTATGCTCAATGCAAACTACACGCTGAATTTCAAGGACTTAGCATGAAAACAAACAAAAAAAAAGCATGTAAAGTGCCTCAATAACAAATTTTATATTGATTACATGTTAAAATAATATTTTGGATTGTTGTGTTAAATAAAATGTATTTCTTAAACATAGAGAAGTAAATGATGCGTGTGGCTTGTGTTCTATTTCTATTGAACATCGCTGGTCTAAGAGAGAAGTCCCTGGGACCAGAAGTGATGGCAGCGCCATTGGAACTCACATCCCAGTTCTGTATGCTCTGGGAATATTGGGTGCCTTGGGAAAGCCCAGTGATTTAGGAAACAATTCATTCAGCACTGAGTGACATCTGAGCTCATTTCTGACTGTGTTGAGGGACCGGGCCATCACGCTGGGGAAAAACAAACAGCCCCATCAGGTTTTGTTCTTAATGCCATTCCTAAGTGCCGCCGCTGCCCCTGCTGAGTCCAGCCTCAGGGGAAACAGTGGGGAACTGATTGACAGCCATTAAGAAAATGGAATTGAACGTCTCTGATCAGACATCAAGGCAGAGTCTTTATCAAGCGAGCATCAGACCTTGTCAGCTCTCCAGCTAGGCGAAGGCACTTTGCTGCTTGTGATTAGATGACAGTCAACTATCCTGTTTAATATTCTAGGATTAGAATTGTAAAAAGGCATTATTGTGTACCGCTTGCCATTCTTCAGCCACGTGGGCAAGTTAGTTAACCTCCATATCCCTCGGTTTTCTCACATGCAAAATGGTGATAATAATTGTACCCACCTTACAAAGTTGTGAAGATGAGTGAGCTTCAAGCAATGCAGTGAGATCCATGCCCAACACACAGTGTTTGATGGGGATTAATTGCTGTTATTGTTATTGTTGCTATTGATGTTTTTTTTTAACTTTTATCTTTTTAAATTTATTATTATTATTATTATTATTATTATTATTATTTCAGAGAGGAAGGGAGAGGGAGAGAGATTGAGAAACATCAATTCTGAGAGAGAATCATTGATCAGCTGCCTCCTGCACACCCCCTACTAGGGATCGTGCCTGCAACCTGGGCATGTGCCCTTGACCAGAATCAAACCCACGCTCTATCCACTGAGTCAAACCGGCTAGAGCACTATTTATGTTTAATATGCAAACTTTTACACACAGAGCCTTTTTCTAAGACACAAAACCATAAGCTAAAATCAAGAGATGTGCTCCTATCACCCCCAAAAACCAAGAGCCATTTCTGGAGATGGGTGATGGACTCATCCTGAAATAGTTTGCAAAAGGGGTTTTAACCTCATAATCTTTTGCTGCTACAATGGACATTTATCATTTTGGTTGTCAAACATGCAGTTCCCTTCTTAGTCATACCTCAATTTTCTTTGGGGAAGAAAAGCTTCCCTCATTTTCTGAGGCTGGTGATTCCTAGCACCCCTGCCTCACTAAGTCTAGCTCCTCTCTCTGTGTGCTGGTACAGATGGGGGCAAGGACATGACCTGAGCTGCCCAGCTGGACAGATGTCCCCTTGAGCATTTCACCCAAGCAAGAAGGAGCAGGTTCCAGGGTGGTCTCTGTGGCCACAGTGGGCTCACCAGGGGCTCTCATGGTCCAGGCAGCAGAGCACTTTTTCCCATGAGCTGCCACACCTCCACAATATTCTTCCAGTCCTTTCCTTCTTGTGAAATTTAGTGAAAGTCCGTTTCTGTTGTTTGCAACCAAAGACCCTACCGATAAAATTCTTACTCCTCCATTTTTTTTCTCCCCTGCTCCTCTCGCCGGTCTTTCCTCCCAATGAAACCAGAATATAGAGCAAACCAGATGGCCAGAGGAATTGCACTTCTATAGGTCCTCTCTGTAGAGTTCAGGGGTCAGAGAGTATCCCATGCTCCATAAACAGCCTGAAATGGCAAGGACCCTCACCTGCAACCAGAGAGACAGTAGTTTATAGTGGAAAGGAACCTATGTTGTGAGAGAGACCTGGATTCGAATCCTACCACTGTCTATCTTTGGGACCATGTGCAATTAATTTCGATGATCATTGGTTTCCTCATACACACATACACTCTCATGATTGTGAGGGCTGGTAAGTCTAAAATCTGTAGGGCAGGCTGGGAACACAGGCAGGAGTTACTAATGAAGAGTCCTGAGGCAGAATTTCTCCTCTGGGAAACCTTGGGTTTTGCTCTTCGGGCCTCAACTCACTGGATGAGGCCCACCCATATTACACCCCATCACACTCCCCCTCCACTATTACCCCCTACCCTCAATGGTAAACAGCCAACACCTTTCCGTCTAAGAATGGCTCCTTCTGCCCACTTCCATCGGGAGCATCACACAACACATGAACTTTCCAAAGACATGTTGAGTCAGAAATAAAACCATTCGTGAATTGTGGTTTTTCTGGAATGGATGACTAGATAATATCCTAATCAAAAAGTTGGAATCACATTTGCATTTAGATAAAGGCTTGTTAGGAAAGAGACGAGAATCAAAAGAGGCTCTAAGACTGTGGGTGCTTCTCCCAGTCATTACTGATGAGGGCAGGCCGCCAGCAAGTCTGAAGCTGCCAAATTTTGGTCAAGTTCAGAACTCCAGGGTGCCCAATTGTGTCTACAAGGTATGTCAGGGCCCCCAATTCTACTTTCACCATGGCCATTAAGGGCATTCAAGCAACACGCCCCCCCCCCCCCGCCCCAATCTGTAGTTAGCTAGAATTCTCTCATAGTAGGATTTTGTTTTGTTGTTTTGTTTTGCTTTTCAAGAATGTGCTGGGAATTTAATATTCCATAAAATAGAGTGCTATGATAAAGATGTTTAAAATCAAGGGCCTAGGAGTTCTTAGCTATGGAATTCTATGCTTTTATTTGGGCAGAAGACAATTCCATCTGCAGGTATAGGATAGTAAATACATAGGGAGATATTCCCTCTTAGAATAAGAAAGTTCCCACCCAGACCGACCATGGGCCATGCTTGGGCACAACTGTGCAATGCAGACATCTTATCTCTGTAGAACTTCCTATTTTCTATCTCTTCTTGCCCCTCCCTGACATTAGGTTTTTCTATCCTCTCCAGAAATTGGACTCTGGGGGCCCTAAATCTAGAGATTGGGGTTGTCTTGGTTGGGCAAATGCCTCCTCTCCATGTCAATTCCAAAAGCTACTCTCCACTTCCATGCCCAGTGGCAGAGATTTATAATCCAGGCCACATGATCCTAGCCTGAAAATTAATTTGGTGGTGCTTGAATGATACTGGTTACGCCCTGGGGTTTGGCTTCTCTCTGTCTTTATCTGTCAATGTCAGTGTCAAATTAGGGAGAGAAATAAAATAGGACAAGCCAAGGGCAGCCTTTCTGGGAGTTGTGCCAGGCTGGCAAGATGAGGCAATGGGCTGGCAGAAGGTCACGACAGGGTCAGATGACAGAGGAAGAGGTGTGTGCAGGGACAGATGTGGTGCTCTGAGTCCAGAGGACCGAGCTAAGGTCAAAGGTTGAGGAGGTAAATTGGGGTCAGCATTTAGAAAACTAACCTGGGCAGGACCGTTGTGATCAAAGCATGAAATCCAGGCCAGTCAGAAGGAAAAACAATCAAAATACAACCACATTTCCCAGGCCTGGGGATAGAAAAGAAACGGGGTGCCTGGACAGTAACAGAACACATTTCTCTGACTCACATCCCTGTCAACTCCTTCAGAGCCACGTGGTCCCTGCAAAGACACTCCGGCCGCCCCTTCTGGTCATTTCCGGAGGGATTCTCAAGTGACGGCCTCTCAAATAAGTGCTATGGTGACCGGGAGGCCCTCATTTCCCCTCCCCAGGCTCCTATCTGCAAGATTCCCTGTTGGAGCCTCACTGCCCTCACAGCAAGCACACGCTTCCACACCAGCAGCCTCCACAGGCCAGGCCAGCTGCCCCGGGGTGAACCCTGCTGTCCCAGCCCCTGCCATGTGCCCGGATCTCGGCAGTCCTCTCTGCAGGGCTCGCCTCTGTCCTGGGCCTTCCCGCTGCAGGCCACACCTGCACGTCTGCATCTTTTTGTGGGAGGGTTTTCTCTGTTGGTGGGACCCTGCTCTCCACACAGCAGGATGGGCTGGAGAATTTACTCCATTGCCAGGCACACCAGCCACGGCCCTCAAACAAAGGCCGCAGAGAGTTGGTGTCAACATGCCAACTTCTTCATCCCTGGGACAGGATAACTTGAAGATGCATGTTCTACACTGGTCCCCGGAGTTCCTCAGGAGAATTCAGTTCCAGTTTCCCACAGGGGTAACTCATTTAATGCATCTCTTATTGACTGATTTCCCTTCCCTGTCCCACTTCCCTACATCACTATGGGCATTTTTCTGGGGTCCCCTCCCAAATAAACTCCCTGCACTTAAATGCTGGACACAGGTTGTGCCTTTGGGTGAACCCAATGTAAGACACCTTCCAGCCTGTCTCCCTCTCCTCCCACTGTTGACTCCTCACATAGCAACCTGAGTGGCTTTGATAACCTCAATCAGAGCAGATCACAGCCTTGCTCAAAATTTTCCTATGGCTTCTCCTTACATCTAGAATTAAAAGGCAAGCCCTAGGCTGGTTTGGCTCAGTGGATAGAGTGTCGGTCTGCGGACTGAAGGGTCCCAGGTTTGATTCCAATCAAGGGCACATGCCCAGGTTGTGGGTTCAACCCGGGAGTGCAGGAGGCAGTCAATCAATGATTCCCTCTCATTATTGATGTTTCTCTCCCTTTCTCTCCTTCTTCCTTCCTCTCTGAAATCAATTAAAAAAAATTTTTTTTTTTAAATAGACAAAACCAGCCCTAACCGGTTTGGCTCAGTGGATAGAGCGTCGGCCTGCGGACTGAAGAGTCCCAGGTTCGATTCTGGTCAAGGGCATGTACCTTGGTTGCGGGCACATCCCCAGTAGGGGGTGTGCAGGAGGCAGCTGATTGATGTTTGTCTCTCATCGATGTTTCTAACTCTCTATCCCTCTCTCTTCCTCTCTGTAAAAAATCAATAAAATATATTTTTTTAAAAATACATAAATAAAAAAGGCAAGACCAGCCCATGTGGCTCAGTGGTTGAGCATCAACCTAGGAACCAGGAGATTATGGTTCAATTCCCAGTCAGGACATATGCCCAGGTTGCAGGCTGGATCCCAAGTAGGGGGCGTGCAGGAGGTAGCCGATCAATGATTCTCTCATCATTGATATTTCTATCTCTCTATCCCTCTCCCTTCCTCTCTGAAATCAATAATAATAATTTTTAAAAAATATATGAAAAAAGCAAGACCAGCTAGGGAGCTGGAAATGCTCTTCTGTATCTTGACCTGGGAGTGGTTACATGGGCATACATATATGTAAAAGTGCATCAAGCTGTACATTTAAGATGTGTATATGTGTACAATGTGTGTGAATTAGACCTAGTTTTTTTTTTAAAAAAAAAAGGTGAGAAAGAAGACCATAGACTGAGAAGGAGACTGGGAGTTTCTTCTAGAACCAGCATAGTTCCCCCATTAGGCTTCATATCACAGCTGCTGTGGACATTTGGCAAAGAAGAAAAAGCAGAAACTAAAAAAGGCTATCACAATTATTTATTTGTTTGTTTATTTTTAAGTTTTAATTAGGTTTGGGGGTTTTTTACATATTTTTTTTGATTTCAGAGAGGAAGGGAGAGTGGGAGAGCAACAGAAACATTAATGATGAGAGAGAATCATTGATTGGCTGCCTTCTGCACACCCCACACTGGGGATCAAGCCCACAACCCAGGCATGTGCCCTTGACCGGAATCGAACCTGGGACCCTTTAGCCCACAGGTCAACACTTTATCCACTTGAGCCAAACCGGCGAGGGCCACAATTACTTATTAATTACAAAGTGAAAATGGTTACTTTATAGTTAAAACACTCAACTAACCAAAGCCAATATCACCAAAACTGGAACAAACCAAACCAATGTCATGTGCCCACTCATATGAGGCACTAGGAAGGACACAATATCACTTCAGTGACATTTCTGCCAAAAATGTAGAGCCTGAATCTAATCATGAGAAAACACCAGAGAAGCACAGATTTAGGTACATTATACCCCCAAACAGGCCTTTAATCTTCAAAAATGTCAAGGTAAAACCACAAAAGAAGGCTGAAGAACCATTCCAGATGAAAGAGGCATAATAATTTCATGCAGTGAGAAATTCTAAAGGAGTTATAGATCTGGAAAAATATCCATAAAAAGTATTATTGTAATAATTGGGGGAAAGTTTGAATATGAATGATCAATTAGATAATACTTTTGTATCAATGTAAAATTTCTTGATTTTGATGACTACTGAGGTTATGTTCTTAGGAAACATGCACTGAAATATTTAGGAGTAAAAGAGACATGATGTCTCCAATTTGCTTGTTTAAAATAATAATTTTACTTATTGATTTTTATTTGAGAGAGAGAGAGAGAAATATTGCTTTGTTTTCCACTTATTAATGCTTTCTTTGGTTGCTTCTTGTATGCGCCCTGACCGGGGATTGAACCTGCAACCGTGGGGTATCTAAATGATGCTCTAAGCAACTGAGTTATCCTGCCAGGGCTAACCATCTTGCTTTTCGATAGTTTAGAAAAAAATACAGAGAGAGAAAACAAGGGGCAACATGTGAACTACTGGTGCATCTGAGTGAAGGTGATGTGGGAATTCCTTGCACTATTCTTGCAACATTTCAGTAAGCCTCAAATGACATCTAAACAAGATGTTATTCAAAAACTAAAGCAAAGCAAATTAATAAACAAATTAACATCTGTCTATATACATTTTCTAAATAAGGGGAATGTGAAGTATCTGTCCCTTTCCTTGTGCCCTTGCCAGGGAAGCAAAGGGCCAAGGCCAAATTTGTGAGCGACAAAGGAAAGGGCACACCCTTTCTCCCCAGCTTAACGTGCCTTTCTTGCTTTGAACCAGGAAATGAAAGAGGCACTCTCGTTGCAGCATATCTGGGTGAACAAGCAGAACACACCAGACAGCTAAAGGGTCATGGGGAGTTCCTGGTTAACCTAACATGACATGACAGAATTTTCTTAAGTCTAAAAAACAAACACTGCTGCAGCAAGAGACTGGCTGTGTTCACCCTGAAGTGAAACCATATATCAGAGCAGTTAAGGTCACAAGTGTTGGAGTTTGTCTGTCTTGGGTTCAAACCCTGACTCCACCACTTACCAAAAGGATGGCCTTGGGAAAGTCCAATTGCTCTCTATGGAACTCACTTTACTCAACCTTAAACCAAGCCTTTCAGTAGCACCCACCTCATATTGTGAGAAATAAATGAGATAACGAATGACAGGTACTTAGGACTATGCCTGGCATATAGAAAGTGTTCAAAAAATGCAAATAAACATTTAGACAATAATAATATAACCCTAGGAGTCAGATATGTTCAGAAAACTGGTTAGATACTGAAGCGTTTCCTAACTATAGTGCTATCACATATTTATTCCATACCTGGCACTGCAATACATGACCTCATTTAATTTTTACAACCACCCAGTGGGAAAACTATTATTCCCATTTTACAAATGACAAAATAAGACCCAGAACAGTTAAGCTGCTTGCTGAAACTCACCCAGCTAACAAGAGTTGAATCTACTACAGAGAGTTAAGGCAACCCCGCTTGACCCAATGATAAAGAGGCAGAGGGTAAGCACAGCCAAGTGTCTGTCTCTGAGGCTGTCCTTCAGCCTGTTACCTGGAAAGTCCTGACCCTTGGTATGGGGATCAAGTGAATCCCAGGGTAAGGGAGTTTCAATTAAAGGAAGCCAACAAAAGCTATTGCCTAAGATAACCCAGCCTGAGTCCTAGAAGCTTACACCACAACAGGGATGACTCAGAAATGGGTCTGGCTGTCATAGGAAACAGTACCCTCGGCACAAATAGAACAGCTTTCAACCCTGGGCACTGGCAGCCTCAGCAGAGATGCTGACGGGCATCAGCAGGCATGCATCTTCTGTTGGTATCAGCAGGAAACACCTAGTGACAAGCTGGAGCCAGAGCAGGAATGTGGAGTTGGGGTGGAGGGTGGGGGACAAGAGGACCAGAACCAGGGACACATGTTAGCACCACTGCCAGGGACTGTCAGCACAGTGGGAGAGGGATTAGCCAGAGGGTGGACTTCCCAGGGGAAGTGGAAGCAGAGCAAGACTACTTGATAAGAGGACTATTTTTATTCTCTAGACTAAAGAGGCTGCAGGATTGATTATAGTTTACATGTCAGAGAAGAATTCTGATGCTCACATTATGTTAGCCAGACAGTAGACAATACCTAGAAAATGTACTTTCTTGTTTCTTACTTCAGTGAAAGGTTTGGGGGTTTGTTTGTCTAATAACAACGTTCATTCAGATCTTTGCGAACAGGCTTGAATGAGAAATATCCTTATCAGTCTAGGAATATACCAGACCTGGAAGGGCTTTCTTGGGATAAGACTCACCCATTGAACTTCAAAGGCACTGACTCCTGCCTCTACTGTGAGGGGGGAGAGGGGGAATCCCAGACTAAATTTTAAAACAGGACTTTGCTGTTTTTAAGACCTGCATTATAGGGAAGAGGGAGGAACATGCTTACCAGCTAGGGCCCTGGGCATCCTCATACCAGCTTCTTCACACACTTATTTTACATGCAGCCTTTCTGATGTACCTGAGTATTCCTAAGACCCATCTTCTAAGACCCAACCTTCCAGAAATTGCTTTGTGGTCCACAGGAAAGAGAGGCGCAGTGCTGGGGGAGAGAAGAGAAAACAGATAACTTGCATTTGCAAACAAGTCAAATATACATTAAAAACAAGGGCAGTCGGGGTATTCTGAAGAAGCCAAAGGGGAGTGTGACATTGAAGATCTATGAAGTGGTCACAATGGTGGGTCAGAGGAATAAAATATTAAGGGTTATTTCTGTGGTTTAGTTTTAATTGAATATGTGACATGAATTGCTGATTTTGGAGAGGTTGGTGTCCTCAACACCTTCTGTGACTCTGCACAACCAAGGATTTGTTTTCAGGCTGGATCCTAGCAGCGTGACTCCTGGAGGGAATAAGGGCCTGAGATGGAGTTCCAGCCCCCTTCCCTGCCACCAGGCTACCTGCAGATGAAGCAGATAGAGAGTCCTTTGCTTCAGAGCAGAGCACTGCAAACCTCTTAGCCCCAGCTAGGAAGATGCAAAGAGGAAAACAGCCTTCCACAGATGGACTAATAGCAACCCAGTTCTTAAAATCTGAGCATTGAGCAAGTAAAGAACCAAATTTTTGGCTTTAATGATGAAAGTCCGGGAGGAAGAGGCAGGCTGGGCCCCAGCTCCAAGAGCTCAGGGCAAAGCAGTGGGAACCCAGGGAGAGGCCCTAGCTGACCAGCAACTGCTGCTGAAGTCATTCCAGGCCACAAGGGCCACCACTCCTGCAGGAATCACTGTGAGGTCATTTATAGCCCGTAAATATGTGTCATACTCGCCACCTAGGTCTCATTTCAGAATGCACATCAGCTCCACATCCAGACCTCACTTATCCTTAACAAATCCTTTTATCACTTTCAGAAAGTCCCAGCTTAGGCCCTGGCTGGGTAGCTCAGTTGGTTGGAGTGTGGCCCTGATATGCCAAGGTTTCAGGTTTGATCCCAGGTCAGGGCATATACAGGAGACAATGTATGCATAAATAAGTGGAACAAAAAATCTCTATCTCTCTCTATCTCTCCCTCTCCCTCCCCTTTTTCTCTCTCTCGCAAATCAATTTAAAAAAATTTTTTAAGAACCTGCTTTTGAAGAAAGAAACAAACAAACAAAGAAAGTCCCAGCTTAGAGAAGCCTACTATTATAAATAGGCACCCAGACCCAGGGAACCATGCTCATTAGAGTCAAGATGCTGGTGGTGAAAGAGAGCAAAACCCCTATTGCCTATCTTATAGAATATTGTTCTATAAGAATATCTACACTAATAAAAGAGAAACATGCAAATTGGTGTCACTCTGCTACGCCCACCAGCCAATCAGAGCCAGTATGCAAATTAACCCAACAAAGATGGCGGTTAATTTGCATACACAGGCGTGGAGCGAAGACTGAAGGCTCCGGCTGGAGTGAAGACTGAAGACTGAAGAGGCTTGGCTTCTCCGCTGAGGCCGGACCAAAGGCCTGGGTCCTGGGTGCCGGAGGAAAACTGGTGCTGGCAGCCAGGGGAAGGAAGGCCTATTGTGGGAATCTTCATGCAACGGGCTTCTAGTTGTTCTATAATTTTGGTCAGCGTGTGCTATATACAAATATACCACATTTTTCTTAAGTTTATTTTGTCACTGGTGAGTGTGTGTAGTTAGAAATCTTTCAGTTATCGATAGAAACCCCAATTTAAACTGGCTTACCCAATAAAGGGACTTTATTAGCTCACGTATTCAACAAATATTTATTGGTAGCCTACTATGTGTCAGGCAACTCAGTTAGGAGGAAGTCGTAGCTTCAGGCAAAGCCTGAACCAGCAGTTTAAACAGTTTCACTAACGACTTGATTTATCTGTCTCTCTGCTCTGCCTTCTACATGGTCATTCTTAAACGTCACATGATAGTTGTTCCACTGTCACTTCCCCTCACCACAGCTCATCTTCCTCACATTACACTGTCAAGTAGAAGAGTCTCCCCAGATATCTCTCTCAGAATCTCAAGGACTTATGTTCTGTGGTCATGTGCTTGTCCTGATCAATCAGAGTGGCTGGGGATGGGACATGCCAATTGGCCTAAACTGATGAAGACCCACCCCTGAAGCCACACCCACCGAAACCACTTGGAGGAGAAAATAAGGATGCTGTTGACAAAAGAAGGGTGAATGAACGCTAGAGAAGCAATCAATAGTCACTATTGCATCCTATCACTGTTCCAGCTACATGGAAAGTCCGCATAGTGGTTGAGAGCACAGACTGGAGCCAGACTCCCTGAGTGAGAATCCTGGCATCACGATTATGAGCTGTGTGACCTTGAGCGAGTTGCTTAACCTCTCTGTGCATCAGTTTCCTCGTCTGTAAAGTAAGGATAATGATAGTAGCTGCCTCATTGGATTGTGATGAGGATTAAATGAGGTAGTATTTGTAAAACAGAACAGTGACTGCCACTTAACCAGCATTTATAAGCATATGTTAAATAAATGTGTTCAAAACTAGTAGAAGGAAATTGTGCATACAGTAGGGGGTCCAATAAAAAGCTTACAGAGTGAATGGAGTAAGACACAAAGCTGAAAGCAGGCCTGTCTACTGTCTCTAGACTCACGCCCCTTCCCACCCACTCCCCCCAGCCACTCCATCTCTCTGGCTGGTCCCCCCTGGCCTTCATCCATTGTTTAGGAGCTGTTTCCCAGGAAGCTGGCAGCTGGGTAGAGATGAGTGTGCCCCCTCCACCCATGATTAAGATGGCACTGCCCTAGAAGGCATCATTCAAGCAGCATCTTTTCCTACAAACTGACAAAGCCTTAGGGTGGATCCTGGGGGGCCGTTAAGGCGCTTCTGGAATAAATGATCTACGTGTTTCACGATCATCTGGTTGGTAATTTAGGTCTGGTTTATCCCCAGCCTGTGACTTTTCACGCTTCTCAAGCTGTATAAAAATGAACTGCAATCAGGCTGATCTATAGATAGACAGTTCCTGTTTCTGAGCATCCTGAATGAGGGTGGGTGTGTTTATACATTTGCATAAAGCTGATGGATGTAGAAGGCGATGTGTGTGTGTGTGTGTGTGTGTGTGTGTGTGTGTGTTTAAAGAGGGGGTAGGGCATTCTCTCAGAAATGGTGCCAGAAAAGGTGAAAAGAAGGGAGGTGAAAATAGGGAAGAATCACAGCTTTTCCAAATGAAAAGGAAGGAATGAATAAATACAAGATAAAGGTTATCAATTCTTTCTCTGTAAGGAACAAATGAGATCGTTTAAAACATACACACAACTGACGAACAGGTGAATGTGAGGAACAGAGGAAGGAGTGTGTGAACCGACTTTCCTGTCTGCCTCCTCCCTGCCCTTTTCCTGTATATACATAAGCGGAAGATGTACTCAGCTCTGTTTTCTATGTTCAGGGATGTTTAGATATGCAAATGAGCACAGCTTGTTAATGAGCTGAGGGTGATTACACTGCGGGAGCTGCCAGCCCGGGCAGAACAATAGGTAAAGGGAAGCCAGGTGTCTGCAAAGGGGGGAATGGATTATTCTGAGCAAACCCACCCCCCACCCCTCCCCTTCCCCACCCCTGCCTCAGTGCCATGGATCTGTCTGCAAAAATGAAAAGTTGGGTCAGGTTCTTCCTGATGTTTCTTCTAGCTCCCAGATTCTAAATCAAATGAGTGAAGATGAGAAGAAGTGGGAGACCAGGTAAGACCTGGGTCTTGTCAGGGAACTGCCCTGGAGGCCACTGGACGTAACCAAGAGCAGGAAGGGTGGGTGGGCAGCCTGTGGGACACGCAGCCTCCTCAGGTGGCACCACCTGGCAAGTGCAGTGGAATTGGGACCCATGCAGGAGACATGGGACCCTGTGGAGTGGACAGGTCACTTTGTAAGCATTTGATTGAAAGATGCTGATTGGGAACCTGCATGCTTTTCAGAAGTCAGGGCAACGCTTTCCTGTGGGAAACAGGAAATAAAGGAGTCTGGCCTGGGTGTCTAGGATGATGCTCAGTATTTTTTTAAAGGGTGTGGATTCGTCATTGTACAGAACTGGATTTGTTGAGCCAGTTCCACCCGCCCTGTTTTACCTATAAACCCTGGCTAACTAGGTGTACATCTAACCTTTCCCTACTGATAAGATAGAGGACTTGGCCCATCACACATCACTGTCCTGACAAACACTTGAGGGTTACCTGGCAGAGGAGGCAATGACGAAAGAATCTTATGAATACTTTTGTTTGGCTCAGGCAGATGCCCGGCCTGGACATCCTGGGCTTGGAGAAGTGGTACAAACCCAGCCAGCTCAAACAGGATCTGCAGTGCACTCTCTGAATGGTTGCTCTGCGAGCCACAAAATAGGACACTGTCATTTCCTGTCAGCCTCCGGCTGTCCGTGACACCCAAATAAAGAAGCATGGGCTTTTCTCCCAAAATGAGATGTCTCTGCCCGAACTTTTATAGATTCCAATGAAAGCCTTGAAGCTGTCTCAAAGCAGCTCAAGTCTTTGTTAAGTCCCCTCAAATCCCCTCCATCTGCTGTGTGCCTGAATGGCTCCAGGATGAGGACATGTCCCTAACCTTCTATTAAGGGCACTCAACTTTGCACCATGTCACCACAGCATCACTCAACCCTGTCTATAAATATGGATGTTATGCTAACAGGACGTTGCTAATTTAATGGCAGTGGAGTACAGACTTGTGTGCTGCGCATGTACACACGAATGGTATTGAAAATGTAATGAGAGTTTAATAAATGGTAATTTGCTCCTCCTGGCTGCTGCCTCTGTCGGGGTTGGGACAGATGAAATAGACTGGGGCCCTTCCGGAAAGTGAAATTAGGTAGCAGGTCTGCCACGGCAACTTAATTTTGATTCTAATATTGCCCAGGATTGAAGTGAATGCTCATTTACCTATAGATCCTCTTCCCTGAAAATACTTCATGGGGAATATGAGTGAAGGAAACAATTAGATCTGAAATATTTATCACTGAGACCAAATTTTAACTAGGGCAACAGAATGAAGAGGCCAGGGCTCCAGAGACAAAGTGAAGGTGAGACTTAAAACAATTATCTGGATCATTCAGGAAGGGGGAAAAATCATCTTTTTTTTTTTCTTGAATGAGTGTCTGAATTATCTGAATAATTGTTCCCACCCTCCTTTTTGGTCTGATAGTGAAAAGCTGGCCAAGGGATCCAATAACAAAGAATGGAAATTGTGATATGTGGAGAGAGAGGACAGGAACCTTGGTTAAGCCTGGCCCCCCAGGGGGTGACAGACAGAGGCTAGTCCAGTCAGGAACTGGGGGTTCCTTGGAGCTAGTGGCAAGAAAGTAAGCAAAACTGAAAATCACGTGGAAAAATAAGGTCCAACCAACCAGAAATGCAGCCTGAAGGGAAGTGGATTTGGCGTGTGAAGCCAGGAAGATGGAACAAAACATAATCAGGAACTACGTGTGTTTCTAGGAAGAGTAAAGTAATTGCCTGCACCAAGGGTTCTCAAACCCGCTGCACATCACAGCCACCTGCTGAGCTTCTAAATGCAGAACCTTGGGCTCCACTGGGAGACCAAGAGAAGTGGAATTTCCTGAGGCAGGGGTGAATATGACTTTACTGGGAAATAGTCTCTGTAGATGGGATTAAGGTAAAGATCTTAAGATCATTCTAGATTTAGGATGGACTCTAGATCCTATGAGAAGGAGAGAGAGATTTGAGACAAAGAGACCCGGGAAAAGCCATGGGAAGACAGAGTCAGAGATTGAAGTTATATAGATATAAGCTGAGGAACACCAAGGACAGCTTAAAACAACAAATATTTATTAGATAACTCGGTTTCGAAGGGTTAGGAGCCAGGAGCAGCTTAGCTGGATCATTCTGGTCCAGGGTCTCTCATGAAGTTGCAGTCAAATGTCAGCTGGGGCTGCAGCCACCTGCAGGCTTGACTGGGGCTGGAGGGCCTACTTCTGAGATGGCTCCCTCACACGGCTGGTGGCAGGAGGCCTCAGCTCTTTATCAGGTGGCCATCTTCATAGCCAGAGCCACAGAAGCTGGAAGAGAGGCATGGAAAGGATTCACCTTCAGAACATCCAGAAGGTCCAGCTGCCAGCACCTTCATTTTAAACTTCTGGCCTCCAGAACTATGAAACAATATGTTTTTGTTGTTCTATCCCCACCCCACTCCCCAGCTTGCAGTAATTTGTTATGGCAGCCTCAGGAAACAAATACATACCTCCCTTCAGAGGCCCCTGGTTCATCTCAACCCCCAACTTCTGCAGTAGAGTGAGACAGGGAATTATAAAATTATAATGATAGGCCCTATATATAGGGCCTAGCCAGTTTGGCTCAGTGAGTAGAGCATCGGCCTGCGGACTGAAGGATCCCAGGTTCGGTTCCGGTCAAGAGCACATGCCTGGGTTGCCGGCTCGATCCCCAATGGGGAATGTGCAGGAGGCAGCCAATCAATGATTCTCTCTCATCATTGATGTTTCTCTCTCCCTTTCCCTTCCTCTCTGAAATCAATAAAAAATATACTTTTTTTTAAAAAAAAGCCATTATTGTTTACCAAGCACACCTTTATCTCACTTGGGTCTACCCACAACCTTGCGATGTTACATTCTTTCATAGGTAAGGCAGTATTATTATCCTTTATCATTCTTCTTCTTCTTTTTAACAGCTGAGGGAAAGGGCCCAGGAAGTGTAAGTGATTTGTCCAAGCTCCCTCCATTGGGTGGCATAGAGCCCAGAATTTGGGTCTCCAGATTCCAAATCCTGACCTCTTTAGCCCACAAGAGGAGGAATACAAGGACACTAGTAAAGTCTCCTCGTTCACTGCTATGTAGGTACTTGGGAGGTTTGGAGGTTGGGGGAGCAGGAAGGTGAGATCAAGCTTAATACCCTTCTGCCTTGCTCAGAATTACAATAGACCTTGGATAACAAGTATCTCCTATAAATTGCAGCCGTAAAGTCTAACTTAAACATTTAACGATGCTATAAAGGAAATCCTGGTGTGATTTATAAAGCTATTAAAATAAATGTTTCTACTTAAATAAATATTGCTACCTCTCAGTATTTGTTTACTTGCATAATATAAGCACAAACTTACCTGGGTATGCGGATGGGCGCTACACACAAATGAACTGGTGTGCACTTGTCTTGAGGGTACTTTCCTCTGAAGAGAGGTGACCTTTCAGCCTTGAAGCTTCACCTTGCTTCTCAGTTTGAAGAAATGCCTCCGCGGCCTGATGCCACTCCATCCATGAATTTCACGTTATGCACAGAAAAGCACTTCTTAAAATGCTCTCCCCGGCCTTTCTATGTAGTTCAGCTTATCAGCTGGACCTGGATCTTTACCGTTTCTCATGTCACAGAAATGTCTGTAGGCCCTGGACCACCAGAGATTTTGGAGCAGGGGAGGGGTGTGATCAGATTTATTAATCACATCTTTGAACCATGAGCTTTTGGGGCTTGATCAAAGGAGGAATAAACCCAGGCCCTGAATTTAATTCATCTTCAACATCACAGCTCTTTGATCTGCTACATTTGTTCATTATGTGAGAGAGAACATTTGAGAAGAAATTGAGTGGGTTTGAGATGATGCCCAGGGACCATAGGACTCCATGAAAGAGTAATGGGAAAGAGTTTGCACCTGTCCATCTTATTCACTGTGGCATCCTTAGTGTCTGTGTTGGGTGCCTGGCACATGGAGCGTGATGGAAATAAGTGCAGAAGGAAGGGAGACAGAGAGGAAAAAGGGGAGGAAAGTCGAGGAAGAGAAAGGGAATTCTAAATAATCTAGGCCCAGCTTCAAGTCCTGATTCCACTACCTACTAGTTCTGTGACTTTGGAAAACTTTCTTTAATTTTTCTAATCTCCAGTTCCTCATTTTGAACTGAGAATAATACTAACTTCATATTATGAGTCTTATACAACACAGCTCATATAAAAATGCCTAGAACAGTATCTGATTAGGTGCTTTGTTCCCAGTACGTTTGTTGAATGAAAAAAAGAAGGAGGAAGGAAAGAATGGGGGCGGGGGGAGGGAAGGAGGGAGGAAAGAAAGAAGGATGAATGGTTATTTCCCAGTGCATGAATGGCCCTGGAGCTTGGGCACATAGAGTATGGCACATGGGACCAAGTAGATCACTTCCTGAGGGGTGTCAGTGGAACACTGCCTGCCTTCTTACTTTTGTGCCAGCTTTTCATCATTTACCATCCACACTTGGGGGGTTTATTCCATGGGAAGTGTAGCCAGTAACATGGCAGCTAGTCAAACAACACAGATAACAGCAGCTAAGGCTGTACATGGGCAGCCTTTCAATGAAAAGAGGAAGAATGGAGCAGTTGCAAACTTCCATTCAAAATCAGTAACGATAAGTTACAAGTGACTGTGTGTATGGAGGGCAAGTGAGACATGGGCAGGAGGAGGGTGGGGAGCCAGCCCCCACTCTGTGCTAACTGTGGAACAGGGGTTCCAATCAGGCTGTGCACCAAAAGTCTACTTAGATTAAGTAAATAATTTAAAATTTTCAACTTAGAAAACAGTAGTTTAAGAGAATTATTTTTTTCCTTCTTTTGTACCCAATATCTTTGGAACCTTTAAAATTGTATTACTTGGAATGTAAAAGTTTCAGCTGCCCTGGAAAACAGTTTGGTGGTTCCTCAAAAAGTTAAACATAGCCCGGCCAGTGTGGTTCAGTGGTTGAGCGTTGACTATAAACCAGGTCACCATTCTATTCCCAGTCAGGGCACATGCCCAGGATGCAGGCTCCATCCCCTTTAGGAGACGTATAGGAGGCAGCCAATCAATGATTCTCATCATTGATATTTCTAACTCTCTCTCCCTTTCCCTTCTTCTCTGAAATCAATACGTGTGTGTGTGTATTAAACATAGAATTACGGTATGATAATTCAAAATAATTGAAAACAGATACTCAAACAATTATATGTACATGCGTGTTCATAGCAGCACTATTCACAATAGCCAGATGTCCATCAACAGATGAATGGGCGAAGAAATTGTGGTATATTCATACGATGGGATATTATTTGGTCATAACAAGGAAAGAAGTAGTGATATGTGCCACAACATAGATGAACCTCAAAAACATTATGCCAGCCCAAACCGGTTTGGCTCAATGAATAGAGCATTGGCCTGCGGACTGAAGGGTCCCAGGTTCGATTCTGGTCGAGGGCATGTACCTTGGTTTTGGGCACATTCTCAGTAGGGGGTGTGCAGGAGGCAACTGATTGATGTTTCTCTCTCATTGATGTTTCTAACTCTCTATCCCTCTCCCTTTCTCTCTGTAAAAAATCAATAAAATATATTTTTAAAAAAACATTATGCCAAGTGAAAGAAGCCAGACACAAAATATATATTGTATAATTCCAGTAATATGAAATCATATAAATGAAATTAAATATCCAGAAGAGACACATCTATAGAGACAGAACAAAGACTGGTGGTTGCCAGAGACTGGCAGGAGGAGGCAATGGGGAGAAACTGCCTAGTGGGTAGGGAGCTTTATTTTGGCATGATGGTAATGTTTTGGAACTAGATAGAGTTGTTGGTTGCACAACATTGTGAATGTACTAAATGCCATACTGAATTGTTCACTTTTAAATGGCTAATTTTATGGTATGTAAATTTTACCTCAATGAATCATGTTTTAAATTATATTAATGAATGTAACTGTTTTAATACATACACATGATAAGGAAAATTTAAATGAACATAGGTCTCCTTCATGCACCTTACCTTCAGTCTCCCTGTAAGCAATTGCTAGAAGTTGTTGTGAATTTGTTCAGAGTATTTCAAGCATATACATATATATTTTATATACTTATATATATTATATTATATATCTTACTATAATACTATTCTATAGTGAAGAATGTTTGAAAAAAACAATTTCATAGGCCTCAACCCAGATCTACTCAATGAGAATTTTCAAGGATGGTCCCAGGAATCTGTGTTTATAAAGCTACCCCGAAGTTATGAATGTGCAGATGGTTGGTGAGGCTGGGCTGGTCCAGCCTGTGGCTTCCCTGTCATTCCTGAGTACCTAGGCCTCTTGCCTTTGGATTGGTTGGTCTACTGGGGTCTTCTCTCAGGCCTTTAGTTCTCCTTCTCATATACTCCTCTGTGCTCCCCAACTGCCAAAGACCACCTCCCACCCCTCCAAGCTTCTCTCAGGGTATTTCCAAGGGCCAGCATCTTAGAATCTGGATCTCTAGAATTCAATGGAATTCTCACCTTGACTTCATTGCTACCCATGGTTGCAAGACCAACTCACAAAAGACTGCTTGACAAACCAGAATGTTAATGTGTTTCAAAAATATCTGCCCCTACAGCAAGGCAGGTACTGAGTTAGGTGTTGGTTTGTTTTACAATAGCTCCCTCAGGGTAGATTTTATTAACCCCCATTTTACAGATAAGGAAGGCAATGGAAGCTTACAGAGGTTAAGAAACTTGCAGGCTAATGAGTGGAGCCAGTCGGACTCTGAAATCTATATTCTTTCCTTTATCCCACACTGTCCAAAACCTGTCAGTCATGATGGGAAGTGGGCCTTGCCAGGAACAGGAACAAGTAAGTCTATATCTGGGACACCTCTTCCTGCTAACAAGATGCCTGGGAACTAAATTTAATCTGAAGATGAACACAGAATGAGAGTCAAGGGCACAGAGCATCTGGAGGCATCGTCCACAAAACCACAGCACACTAACCTTGACCCACCACAGAACTCTCCTCTCTGGGAACCTGAGTATTGGTGTCTCCCCAACACAATGAACCCTCCCTTAGCAGAATGCCAAGTAAGCCTTGGGAGATTTCTGTTTTGGCTGTGTTCCCCCGAGGTACTGACCAGCACCATCAGTTGGAAAAACAGGCTCTGCAACCCACAAACCTAGGTTCAAAGCCTACCTTCTCCACTTATAAGCCATGTGACTCCAACACCATTTCTGCTCCATCCTCCCAGGGGTTCCCATGCATAGTGAATGTATGTAAGACTCACAGCCCACAGCCCAGTTGTGGCTGGTTCCCCTCTCCCTCCTGCAGACACAGCTTTTCTCCAGGTACTTTTCTTTTGTCACACTCTAGTCCTGAGGTCTGTTTCCGGTCATGTTTCTGGGACTTGGGTAATTCTTAATCCTTTCCCTCCTGGCCCTCTCTCCCCTTTGCCCTCAATCCAAACAGGCATATGATCAGGTCCTGGCCCAGGCACTGGATAGATATAAAAAGGACATTGTCTTTGAAACTGGGAGCCTGGGTCCTACTTGGGGGAGGATTTCTACCTCTCACAGCTCCCTAAGCAGGCTCTGGGAGTCACATGAGGACCCGTGACCCTGCCTGGGCCAGATGGCTTTCCATCTCATGGCAGACTGGACAAGCTCCTTGGGACAAAGCAGTTGCCCACTGCCCGACCCCCAGGCAACTCATAGCAGGCTTACCTTGCTCTCTTGATGGCCATCTTCCTGCCAAAAGTTAGGTAGAATATTAATTCATAAATCAAGCCCCCTTTTTACTCATAATGATTATCATTAATTCAGGGGATCCTTATCTTTGACTTATACCTTAAGCTGTGGGCACAACTGATATCTATTGAGTGTTTACATCACACTAGGTGGATTCTACTTGAGTTATTTCATTATGTCCTCATAACAATCTTAGGAAGTGGGTACTGTTTCTATCCCCAGTCCAAAAACAATGACAATAACATATATATATATATATATATATATATATATATATATATATATATATTAGTTCGTGCACCAGTGGGGTCCCTCAGCCTGGCCTGCAGGACCGGGCCGAAACCATCTCTCTGACATCCCCCGAGAGGTCCTGGATTGCAACAGGGCGCAGGCCAGGCCGAGGGACCCCACCGGTGCACGATTGGGACTGTGGAAGGATGCAGGAGGTTGGCCAGCTGGGAAGGGACTGCAGGAGGACTCCAGGGCGTGTCCAGCCCATCTTGCTCAGTCCCAATTGGCCGGACCCCCAGCAGCAAGCTAACCTACTGGTCAGAGCATTTGCTCCCTGGTGGTCAGTGCACGTCATAGCAAGTGTTTGAGCAGCCTTAGTATATTATTAGCATATAACACTTTGATTGGCTAAATGGCCGACCGAATGACCAGACACTTAGCATATTAGGCTTTTATTATATAGGGGATATATATCACTATGTTGTAGGTGTCATTCTCCTGCTTTACATTTATTAACTCATTCTGTCATCATTACAGTCCTATAGGGCATATACTACAGAGGTTGAGCAAGTGGTTCAGGTCACATGGCCAGCAAATGACAGAGACTATGATTGAAGTCTAAGCAGTCTGGCTCCCGAGGCTCCTGACTACTCTGCTATACTGCTTCCCATTTTCTCAAAGAGGGTTCTCCACATAATGTCACCAGCCCACAGATACCATTACAAATCAATGGGGTGTGAGCCAGATGAGGCCTGGCTCAGCCTCACAGGTTCCTGAGGCGCTGAAGGACAGACCACACTGATTGATTTCTCAGCTGGGTCTTTAAATGTCAGCGTGTGCGTGACCACCTCAGACCTTGGGCACAGAAATAAAATGCAGAAGGAAAGGGCATTCTAATGCATGGATGAAAGGGAGGCAGGGCAGCAGAAGAGCAACAGCCCAGAGCACGCACGCATGCTTCCTGGGCAGCAGGGAGGGGCTCCCTGTTGGTAGTGGGGGATAGGAGTGGGGTGAAAGTTGCACCCTTGACCTTGGGCTGCTGGGAAGCCATTTACGGCATGACACCAACCGGGGAGAGCTGGATCTTAACCTGATTTAGCTCCTCTATCAGTATTGATTGGTCACTGCTAGGAACTGCTCATTTAGGTCAGCCTGGCCACTTGAGCACAGCTCATCACCACATATGCCGTGTGGAAGAGCAAAGACAGCTCGCCCTTCCTCCCACCCCCAGGATTCACCAGAACCCACTCCTGTCCCCAGGCCCTGCTGCATGACCCTCAGGACCTGCCCCATTCGGTCATTCATTGATCTGGGAGCTCAGGGGACAGACACACATGGCACAGATGAACCTACCTGCTCCCATGCAGCCTAGAAGAGCAGACTGACAGGATAGGAAGGAAAGAGAAATAGACCTAAGATGAATTTCAAATATGTTCTGCGCGATAAAGAAAATAAAATGAGGGACTGCGAGAGAGACTAGTGGGGAGGGAAAGGAGGAGGAGGAAGGTGGCCCAGGAGGGCCTCTCCCAGGAAGTGGTGTTTGAGCTGAATTCTGAGCGATGGGGAAAAGGGAGCCGTCTGAGATCTGAGAAAAGAGTTCTCAAGTTAGGGGGAACAGCAGAGACAAAGCCTTGGAGCAGGCGCAGACTTAGCCTTTGGACCAAGAGAAGCTCATGCTGTGAGCAGCAGAGAGGTGGGTGGTGATGGGGGAGGCCACCAACCCCTGGCACTTTGTCCTTGTGGGATGGCTCTCCTTCAATAAGCTGCCCAGGTTCACCATCAGGACTTGACATCAGTGGACCTCTTTCTGCCCTTTCCACCCGTGTCCGGTGATATGACTTTGGGTTGGCCCCTTGCCTCACAGTCTGGGTAAAAGATTACAGAGAGGAGAAGACCCTTGCCCTGCCATGCCTTCAAAAGAGATCCATCGTGGGAGGCTAAGGAAGGACGTGGGAGACAAGGAACTTCCTGATCTCCAGGGACCGGCTCAGCCTACCATCCACCTCCTCTAGCCCTAAGCTCACGTCACATCCCCGCTGACCCCTCACTCATCCAAATCTGCGCTGGACTCTGTCCCTGGGCCTCTGCTCTTGCTGGTCCAACACGGGCAATGACCTTGCCCCACATCTCCAGGCGGGAAATCCCTCTCACCTCGCATAACCGATTCCAACTCATGCAGCCGTTCCTCACTCCCCATTACATTTAGTCGCAGGGCTGGGTTGTTGGGGATTTTTGTTGTTGTTGTTTCTTTGGGTTTTAAAATGTTCCTTTAGCATTTGTTTGAAGATCTATTTGACCTTTCATTTCTCTTTGTCTTATATTATTGTTTTCTGAATACCTGTTCCTTCCATCGTACCACAAAGTCTATGGAGAACAGGACTTCACATGTTGGCTCTGCCGAGTCCTGGCTGTGAGGCTTTTGGCAAGATGCTTAATCTTTCCAGATCTCAGCTTCCTTTGATTCCCACAGAAGCAGACTCTAAAACCAGGATTCAATATCGAAATGTTTTGGGAAGTGACCCCAGAAAGTTCTGGGAGGCAAATGGAGAAGTGAGACAGGGAAAGGAAGGAACCCCGAGTAGGGGGCATTATCAAGCAAGTTACCACACCGGGTAACTAGAGTCCAATCCTTCTGGGAGACTCTGGTCGTCGATGTAGACTGTAGGTTCACAACTTGGTTGAAAATTGCAATTACCTGAGAGCTTTAAGATTCAGATTTAATTGGTCTGGGATGTGCCTGGGCATAAAAAAATTTTTTTTATATTTCCCAGGTGACCTTATATGTAACAAAGTTTGAATCATTGGTGTAGCATACATCTCAGAGCTAATCCCAGCCAAGAGGTGTGAAAACTGCGGTGCTTATCCACCAACTCTCCATCCATCATTGGTTGAAGATGTTTGCAGCTTATTCTGTGAGTGGTTGCCTCCTGCATGCGCCCTGGCCGGTGTGGTTCAGTTGGTTGGAGCATCACCCCATACACCAGAAGGTGACAGGTTCGATTCCCAGTCAGGGCATATACACGGCACAGGCAGGAGGCAACCAACCCGATGTCTCTCTTTCTCTCTCTCTCTCTCTCTCTCTTTCTCTCTCATCAATTTTAAAAGAAAAAAAAAGCTTAGGTCCCTTTACCAGAAAAAATCCCAAACTCACAGATGTGTGTAATAAGCAGTCTTGGGCGTAGGAGGGTGAAATTGAGCAGGGTGATGATAGATCGCTAATCCTTCATCTCTAAAATGGGGGCAAACAATTTGTGGATTTTTGTGAGGGTTAGCAAATGTCTGTTAAGTGCCAGACACACAATAGGCACGTCATAAATGTTGTTATTATGGTCTTTGCTGTGGGTTATTGGCATATTCCCTTCAACACCCAGCCAGGGGCTTTGTGGTAGAGGATACCCAGTAAACATCAGTAACTCCCTGCATCCCCCTCTAAGACAGCAATGCTGGAAACCTGGATCGATGGGCTACTGAGACACATCATTCAATCCTGCAGTTCCTGAGACTCTGAAACAGTGTCTTTCCTTAGCCGATCTGATATTTTTAACCTTGGTGACACACTGAGGATTTGACAAGAAAATATGTACGCCTGGGTCCCATCCCCAGGGAGTTCGGATTTAATTGGTCTGGGATGAGGCCCGGGCATTCCATGTTTGTAACAGCTCCTCTGGAGATTTTAATGTTGCAGATTTGGTGATTAACTAAGGGTGGGGGATTGGGTGGAGGGTTGGAAGAGGAGCAGGGACAGGGGGATAGTTGCATAATTTCCCTCTCTGTTCCATCCCAATTCTTTCCTCTGCATGTCCTAAGGATTTTGGGAGAATCCAGTGTCTCAGAAAGAGGCAGGCCTGGGCCCTCGATTGGCATGAGCCCTGCTGCTCCCAGCTCATAGGGCAGCCACTCACCAACACGGGCACCTTCTCGCTCATCTGAACATATGTCCTCCCCCACATCCGGATAACATGGCCCTCACGCCCACCCTGCAGGCCCTCCCTGTGTGTCTCCCACGGCCCAGGTGCTAGGAGAGGTGTGGAGACCCAAGAATGCCTCCGTCCTCACAGTCCCCACTCCCGAGAAGAAAATAACGCCAATGCTCACGAGTTCAAGCGTCGTATGGAAGTCTACATCCTTGTAGTGGTGCTCAAGGGGCAGCTCATTTCCTCTTGGGGTGGGGATGGGATAAACATCAGAGTCTTCATGATGTTTGTTCCAAGCAGGGTGCTGGGCACTCTACACACATCGCTAATAAAAGTGATAATAGTTTACATGCCCTGTGCACCTCCTGTGTGCCAGCACTCTCCTCCTCCTCCTCTTCCTCCTCCTCTTCCTCTGCCTCCCCTACCTCCCCCTCCTCCTTTTTTAGTTTATTGATTTTTTAGAGAGAGAGAGAAACGGAGAGGGAGAGAGAGAGAGAAACATCGATCTGCCTCCTGAATGCCCCCTACTGAGGATCGGCCTGCAATCTAACATGTGCCTTCACCAGAAATCGAACCAGCAACCTCCCGGTGCACTGGACAACACCCAACCAACTGAGCCACACTGGCCAGGGCTCTTCTACTAGTCAGTGCTCATTTAATCCTCGCAACACTCCTATGAGGCAGATACTATTATTACTTCCATTTCGCAACTAAGGAAACTGGAGCTTGAACTGCGAGATGAAGTGACTTGCCCAAGGTGGCACAGGGGTGGAGCACGGACTGTAACCCAGGCTGTCTGGCTGCTGAGCCTCCTCCCTTAACCATCATACTGGAGACCTCCTGACACCCCATTTTGTTCTCACAATCCAAAGAAGGAGGGATCATTATCTTGCTCTTCACCAAAGACAATAAAGCTCAAGGAAGCCACAGTCACAGCAGGGATAAGGCATGGCTCTGAGTCCAGTCCCAGCTGTCCGATTCTGAAATTCTTCCTAGTCCTTTGCCCCAGCCTGCTCCCGTGGCCCAGCGCTCCTTCATGAGCGAACCCTGTTTGGGCAGGTCCTGGCTCTCTTAAGCATTTCCTCTCCACTGAAAACTAAGCTCTTTATAAAGTGGCCCCCACCATCTGCCCTGCTGGGTCTTGGCCACAGCTAAGTCCTTCCTTTCCCCCAGGTCCCCGCAGGAACTCCCACAGTCATCAAGATGGGCCCACTTGCAGTGGCTGGTGTGGCTCAGTTGGTTGAGCATCATCTCATGCACCAAAAGGTTGCTGGTTCAATTCCCAGTCAGGGCATATGCCCAGATTGTGGGCTTGATCTCCAGTAGGAGGTGAGCAGGCGGCAGCAGATCAAATGTATCTCTCTCACATTGATGTTTCTTTCTCTCTTTCTCTCTCTCTCTCTCTCCCTTCCTTCTACCCTCTCTAAAAATAAATGGAAAAAGTATCCTTGGGTGAGGATTAACAACAACAACAACAAATCAATAAATAATAACAAAAAATGGGCCCACTGGGCACAGAACTGACATCGCTAGCCCCACAAGGACGGCGCCTATTGGTAGGCCCCGAGGGTGGCCCGATGTTCCTGCTGGGGTGTCTTGCCACGTCCCGTTGCCATCATATTTTTAACTAGGACTGTGGGGGCACCAGGAAGGGTGGGTTTTGCTGGAGTGAGCACAGCCCAGCCTGTCTCAAGCACTCACCAGCTCCTTGGTACCCAACTGGGCAGATAAGCAGGATTCTGCCCTCTCTCCCCCCTTACACTCAGAGCCTGTCCCTTTGAGGAAATCCAGGAAGGCTGCTCTGCACTCCGAGAAAACGCTGTTCCAGTCTAAGGGCTTATAATGAACCAAATTATCCCGAATTAATTGGATGTCGTTAGCAGCATCAGGGAGGGGGTTGGGGAGCAGCAGCATCCACCAAGCCTGGGAAAGGGAAAGCGGAGGCAGGACAGCCCACAATACAAAATGCACAGTTTGTGCGAGAGAAGCAGTTCTTCCTGTCAGCTCTCGCCGAAATAGCCAAGGCACCCACTCTCGCCTCTGAGAGCACCTCTAGCCTGAAACTCGACTCTCAGCCTTTGGCTTTGAACAGTGTGCCTCCAGGTGCATCTGCCCTGGTTCACAGGAGCGATAACACAGCCTTGATGATAAGAATGAGCCGGTAGCAGCCCCCACGGCCCCACTGAGCCCCAGGGTCAAATTACAAAGGAATCGGGAGGCCCCATCTCTTGGCCGTACATCCTACTTCCTGCCCCGATGGGACAGGCGAGGGAGGAGTCTCCAAGCTGAGAATCACATCTGGCTAAGTAATTGCAGGAAACAGAAGACTGAGGCTCAGAATAGTGCAGGTGGTCTTCAGCCAGCGCAGAGCAGAGGTGGTGCCAGACAGGAGCACCTGCTAGCGGGATCTGAGCCCAGAGTCTTATCCCAGCTCTCTGACCCTGGACAAGACACTCCCCTCTCTGAGCTTCAGTGTTTTCAACTGAAGGTACTGGAATGAAGAGTTCATCTCAATGGTGGGTCACAGACATTGGGAAGAGGCAGGGGTCTTGCAGGCATTGCTAAAGTTTAGGAATCTTTGCACGTACCATAAGCAGTCTGTTTGTTGGGAAGAGAATAGCTCTCATGCTCACATGAACCATATGTTTTCCAAATGAACATAGAATTTATTAATAAAATAAAAACTTTACTCTAAAGCAGTCACTGAGTTCACAGGAATTTTTGTTATTATTTTCTTTTTTTTAAGTGACACTTTATCTTTTTTCATTTTTTGGTGGTAAATAAGCATAACATAAAATGTACCATGAAATTGACGTCCACATTCACTTTTTCACCTTCTCAAACTGGAACCCTGTGCCCATTAAACACTAATTCCCCATTATCTCCCCTCTACCCAGTCCTGGAAACCACTGGTCATTATTTCCTTAATCAAAAGACGCTAAGAAGGAGCAAGTCTTCTCTGGGGTCTGTGGAATAAACTGATGTTGAAAAGAAGTCCTACCTCCTGAAAAGGAAGACCTAGATGGGCAAAACCCCAGCCTGAGCTGACATTTAGTGATTCTATGTTTTCTAATGTTGGGAGGAATAAAATCAATCTGATAAATTTTTTTATGCTCTAGTTGGTTTGGCTCAGTGGATAGAGTATCAGCCTGCGGACTAAAGGTTCCCGGGTTCTATTCCACTCAGGGGCACATGCCCAGGTTGCGGGCTCGATCCCCAGTAGGGTGTGCAGGAGGCAGCCAATCAATGATTTTCTCTCATCATTGATGTTTCTCTCTCTCTCTCTTCCTCTCTGAAATCAATAAAAATATTTTTTACTAAAATGAAGATGAATTTACCTTTGAAAACTTTTCACACATATGGGAAGGTGGAGGTAGACTCTACAGAAAGTGTTCGCAGAACCATCAGAGCATTGGTTTCCCCTGCAGGGCTGCAAAGAGCACACGGAGGAGCCTGGCCTGGAGCAGGTAATGTTCCAGATCTTGACCTGCTGATGGTTACATGGGTGTGGACATATGGAAAAATTCACTGGGATGTTTGATTAAGATTTATGGACTTTGCTGCATGTATATTCTACCCTGAATAGCATTGTTTTAAAAAGGAAGTGAGCCATCAGTTCAAAAGGATATAAGTAACAGCATCAGACTGGGAAGGGCCATATCTTTCCCCGAACCAGGTTGTTAGGTAAGTGTGCGCCTTGCTTGTACAAACAGGGCAGGGTCCGTTCGATCCTGAAATAACGCCAGGCAATGGAGCATTTCTTTATTTGTTTGTTAAAGAAAACTATAGAGAGCACCTTCTTTGATCCAGGTCCCCTGCAAGGTCCTGGAGGTAACAGGGGAAGTCTCTGAACTCAGGAGCTGCATCGACCATGGACCATCGCTGTCTCACTGGTCCACCTACAACATACATGGTCAGGTTCTGTTTTATCTCACCTAAGAGCTCTGGCTGCAACCTAAGCTTCTTTCCTCTTCTACTCTTTCAGCAGAGGTCATCTTAAAGACTCTCAGAGGACACATTGGCCAGATGATCATTAGTAGGAGTAATCCTCTTTGTCAGGCAACACAATCTTTATTCCTTTATAAACCTGTTCCTCTACAAACCCTGTGATCACGGCACCTTGGTTTAACACGAACAAGGTGGTATTGCAAGCTATCTGTTTATGTATCTTTGATCTGGAATTTCTTGAAAACAGGGAACTGCTATATTCATCTTTGTACTAATTATATCTAGTGAATACCAAATATGTGTGTAGCATAGTGTCTGGCACACAGTATCACAAAGTTAATTGAACGGATAGGTGAATTTGTAAGTGGCTAGATGAATGGAAGAGCAGTAAGCCCATAGTGGTTAAATGAGAGAGTCACACAGGAATGGCTGGACTGCAAGTGACACTTGTCCCAGACTTAGACCCACCCTCTCCCCTTGGCAGATAACAGCCCACATCATAAAACTTCCCGTCTATCCCTTTGAAGAGATGGGTTTGATTTACATCTGGCATCAGGCAGCAAAAATAGGGGCCTTCAAACTTTTATTGCCTTTTTATTATTCCTGGTGACGCACAGAAATCTCATCCAAAACATTAGCAATTGCTTTGAAGGTGCATGTTCCAAAGGTTTGGGAATGGGGTGTTTTCTAATTTGATAAGTCAGGTTGTTTCTGCCAGCCAGGCCCAGGGGCACGAGCAGGACTGGAGCTGATTTAAAAGCAGAATTGATCTTTCAAGCCTCATTTTCATTTCCATCAGCACACTATCAGACACCTTATGCCCGGGCCAGTTCCTGTCCATGTATAATTTATACATTTGACTTCAATAGATTAATCTCTGTCTCATTCACACGGGGTGGAACAGGAAGAACTCCCTCTTTTATTTTCCACGGGGAATGATTGTGTAGAGCTCCATATATTTTATTCTGTCTCTGCCCAGAGAATTCTTTTTTTAAAGACTAATTCCAAACTCACTCTCATATTTATTAAGTCTTTAGGAACAGGTTGAATGGTAGACATGTGTGGTGATTTCTGTTTATACCGGACATGGGCTCATCCCAGGCATATGAGAGAAGAGACCAGCCTATCATCTCTTGATAGAAATGCCCATCCACTTTGGGGTGGAATTGGGATGTTGGGAAAAAGGCTGAAGCTACCCCACCTGATGCCAGTGTCAGTGCCACCAACCTCTGATCCCAGTGTAGCTCCCCATCCTTTGAGTTCCCAGGATCCTCCTCAAGGAGCATAAGTAGGTCTCCTGCAAGAAGTGGAGAACACCAGAGAAAGACTAGTTGCTCTTTCCTAAACCTAATAAATTCCCACAGCACCAGGCTATGTTGTTCTTCCCGTTCTCTATGTTTCTGCCCTATTGCCTTCTGGGATAATCTGATCCAATTCTGGAATCCCAAAGTTTCAAGAACTATCTTGGCAGTGTCTGAATCCTTCCCCCACCCCCAACCTCACACCCAAAGCCTGTTATCAAGGAACCTAGTCTTCTCCGTGCATTAGCCATTTCAGCCCTGGGAGTCAAGCCACAAGCCTTCCTTCGGGAAGTTATTCCTAGCTGGGCGGTGTGGCAGATTGTATTTTCTAAGGTGGCTGCAACAAGATCCCTCATCCCACGTGTTCTGAATGTGACACTGGTGATTTTCCCATTAAGAGATACAGTCTGTATCTCCTCCACTTGAAACTAGGCAGACTTGTGACTATAGCAGAAGTAATATTTTTGCTTCCACCTGGCTCTCTGGGAACTCTCGTTCTTGGAACAGCTGCCATGCTGTGAGGAATCCCAGACCACATGGAGAGGCCACATGTAGGTGCCTGGGTGACAGCCCCTGCAGGGATCCCAGACAAAGGCCAGCATCAATGCCAGTCCTGCAAGTGAGGAAGCCTTTGAAATGACTCTAACTCCAGCTACCATCTGACTGCAATTGCCTAAGGGATCCTTAGTGAGACCCACCTACCCATCCAATTAATCTGCAAAACCATCAGTTAACAATAAAATGATTGTTGTTAGTTTTCAGCCACTATTTTGGGGAACAATTCATTATGCAGCAATAGATAACCGAAACAGGCATGATTAGCAGAGCAAGTGCAGCTTTTCACCTCCGGCAGATTTTCACCTCCCCAGCTTAAAAGACACCCCACATTTACATAAAATCACATGCGAATGAGTGCTGGCAGCCTCCAATCCTTTGGAAAGGAGGACAAGGTAGGGGAGAAAGAGAAACAATATTCATTGAATGCCTGCTGTATACCAGGTAGGTAACTTCTTAACTATTATATAACAAACTGATGTCCGGAGAAGTTAAGTGACTTGACTAGGGTCACACTGCTAGTAAGTGTGCTGTTGGTAAAGTGAGGCCTGGCTCTAGCCTGTTTGGCTCAGTGGATAGAGCATCAGCCTGTGGACCGAAGGGTCCTGGGTTTGATCCTGGTCAAGGGCACATACCTCACTTGCAGGTTCCTCCCTGGCCCAAACCCTCGTCGGGCTCATGCAGAAGGCAACCAATCCATGTGTTTTTCTCACATCGATATTTCTCTCTGTCTTCCCCCCTCTCTTCTTCTCACTCTAAAAATCAATGGAAAAATATCCTCAGGTGAGGATGAAGTAATAAATAAATAAATAAATAAATAAATAAATAAATAAATAAATAAATAAAGTGAGGCCTGCATAAGTAGCCTATGGCCTGGGAAACATGGAGGAAATACATGCTCAATAGAGATTAGTTGAATGAATGAATGAATGAATGAATGCACTCCACTTGCCTTCTCTCTCTAGCCATTTTCTTTCCCAGTGGCTAAGAGGGCAGGTTGAACAGCCAATGGGGCAACTCACCTGGTTTGCTTTTCCCAGGAAGAGCAAGAGAAGGGAGAGAGTGGCTGTG
This sequence comes from Myotis lucifugus, assembly GCF_000147115.1. NCBI lineage: Eukaryota > Metazoa > Chordata > Mammalia > Chiroptera > Vespertilionidae > Myotis > Myotis lucifugus. The sequence continues at coordinate 1,063,184 of NW_005871205.1, forward strand.
AGCTGAACCTAGGATCCCACCAGGTGGGAGTCACCATCCTACCCTCCCTCTCAGTCATGGCCTTAGGGCTACCTCCTCCTCTGGTCTCAACCCTCTCAAAGGTGCAGCTCCCAGCCCAGATTCCCAGATGTCCCTTCGAGCCCACCACAGCCCCATCCTGCTTGTGTGTGCAGCCTCTGGTGTCAGTTCCCAGGTCAGAATCGGTGTCATGGTGATTATGACCCCTGAGAAGCAGCCAGGCAGGGCCACAGGGCTTCCCTTTGCACGCTTGTTGTCTCTAAGCACAACTAAAGGGTGTCCCAAAATTCACGCAAGAAGTAATTTTGATAGAAAACACAGGTTTATAATTAAAAATTGTAAATTTTTTATTGATTCATAAAGTATAGAGTATAGGGTTATGTATGGAATAGCACTTCGGGTAAATGGCCTCCATGGCTTTGCTGGCACATACACAAAGCCATAGTCTTCATTGGTCTTCATTGTCCCTGCTCCTGGGCCATAATTGGTACTTGGTAATGCTTATCAAATTGAAGGGATTGAAATCAAAGGGCAACAGATTTTAGAATCTGATTCAATAAACCAAGTAAAATTAGGCTTTTATTTTTTGTTGTTGTTGTTGTTAATGCTCACGCAAAATTCAAATCTTGCCTGAATTTTGGGACACCCTTTAGAATCAGAAATAGCTTTCTCCTTTGCTACGGGCATTTGAGGAGGGCTGCGGGCCCTACAGCTGCAGTACCTTTCCCTTGCTCTTTTTTTATTCACCCTAGAAAATCATACATTCTTCCAGGAAAGAGGAAGACGAAGGCAAGCCTGCCAATGAACCTACACTGACCAGGCAGGCACCTACCATGCCCCAAGCACTGTATGATGTGCAGTGATCATCTCATTGAATCCTCATAACAAGGCTATGGAGGTACATATTATTACCCCTATTTGACAGATCATGAAACAGAGGCTCAGAGAGGTTAAATAACTTCCCCAAAGTCACACGGTTACTGCGATTTGGGACTGGATTTCAAGCCCTGTCAAGCCTATAGAGCTCTAAAGCCTGTGCTCTTTTCCTTCTTCCCGGGAATCAGAATCCTCTTGCCCCTGAACATGTGGGGCCATCGCAGGACCAGGAGATAAGCCCTCCTCCACCACCCGGATATCACACGTGGAGCTGGGGCAGTAAACCCTGCAAAGACCACAAGCAACTTGCTCAGTAAAACAGATCTGAGCTGCCTCTGTGGTGCTTTGCTTTTGTCTGCAAGACATTTGTACTTCCGATATTTGATTCTGGTGTGAACTTGTTCCTGAGCCAGCCACCTATCCCAGCCCTGCCTCCCAGAGCTCAGAGGAGCTCATACTTCTTCCTATGTATCTCACCTAGCCCACGACTGAATCCATTTCTGCTCAATCCCGTGATGACACAGTGGTTCAGCACCTACGTTCAGGGTTCAAATACTGCCTGGGTTCAAATGCTGGTTCTTACTACTAATAGGACCTCTAGCAAGCTACTCAACCTGTCCTTGGCTCAGTTTCCCCATTTGCAAAATAGGGCTAATGAGAAAACTTACCACCTAATGAGGACCCAGAGAGTTAGCATGTGGAAAGGCTCATAACACAGTAAGTTGGCTATTGGTGCTATTTCCATCCAGTGTGAGTTAAACACCACCCAAGTGCACAGCCACACCCAAAAAGAGCCCTATTCAGGGTCTGCAGCACAGGCCATTCTGAAGACCATACTAAACAGCCTGCCAGGATCCTCACCTCACCTACCACCCCTCACAGAGCCAGGCAGGGACTGGTTGGGAAGCCTTTGCACATCAAGGAGGATGTTCTTTGAAACTGGCCAGGTGTAGCCTTAATAACTCACAAGCCAGCTGCACCCCATTTCCCTTCATGTGGTACAAACTACTTCACCACATTCAGGACTCACCTTAACCCTAAGATCATTTCCTCAAATTGCCTGTGCGTGGCCTGGAGGCAGCACCACACACAGAGAGCAGGAGAAGCAGCTGCTCATTATCTTGGCTCCTCCCTTCCATTAGGATATGAATCACCTCTTGAGATGGGACTCCACAGCCAGAGGGTGAATTGGTGACCTCATTGCTTGGTTCACTGGGTTCCAGCCATCCCAAATGCCAGTGACCTTTTCTTCCCCTTTGATGAGCTGATGCCAGGCTTCCAGTGGCAGAGATCCCTTCCCCAGCCTGCACCTGCAGGGATTCTAGACTCTAAATGGCATAGGTTAGAGCCTACTGCGCATGTTAGTGGTCCCCCCACCCACACACACACACAGGTACACTGACTGTGGGTAGTAAAGCCAAGTTGAAGCCAAGTTGGTTCAAGTTGCAGAAAACTAATTCTATGTTATGCCTCCTTTCTTCTCTCAACTCAGCCATCCTGAAGGCACCAAGGTAACTCCATCCATCCATTCACGCCCCCTGCCCCTGTCTACCTGCCTTCTGTGTACATTCATTCCCTGGTCCCTTCTGTCAGCTGGCATATATTTGTTCCTGCATCAGAACTTTTTAGAAAGACACTCATTGAGCTCCTGATTTTGGCAGGTCATGTGCTAAGTGATTGACAGGCATTGTCTCATTTATTCTTCACAAATACCCTGAGAGGTAGGTACTATTATTGACCCTATTTTACATATGTGAAAACTAAGGCTCAGAATAGTTAAGAAACTTGCCTGGGTTACACATCCAATGAATAGATGAGCCAGGATTTGAATGAGGTCTATCCAAATCTAGAACCCAATCGATTACTACCACAGCATATTGCTCCCTCTCGCTCAGCCCTGCGATGTTACCTCACACTCCTTGCTGATGATTCTTCTCACTGGTCCTGCCCTCCCTGTTGTTCAAGTCTGAGGTCATTTACCGCTGGCATTCCCCACTACTACAGGCAGCCATCTACCTCTTAGCTACTTCTCCTACTTCACTACCTTAAGTCATTTGCACAATTTTGAGCGAAGCAGCTTAAAATCCTTAGTCTAGTTTTAATATCAAGAGTTCTATGTTCATTGACCAGTATTGTAAGAAGTACCATCGAGTAGCCCCACCAATAGCTGGATTCAAATCCACCATCCTTGAACCAGGATCCAAGCACCCAGCCTGGTCACATAAACTCAGTATGCAAGGAAAGCATAGGCAGTGTTTCCCAAAGTATGTTCTATGGGACCCTTACCCCAAGAGATGCTACACCCCAAAACGGTTCCATAGTCAAACAGGTTAGGGAAACATTATCTACTCTAATCCCTGCCTACAGGTTTACTACACTCCTTGGCAAATTGTAAGTTTGAGAAGTTTTTCAGTGAAGAGACCCATTTCTCTTTCTGTAACTCAGAGTTTCTTTAATTTATATACTCCCAGAACCCTTTCATCCTTTTTAGGTTCCATGGAATCGAGGTTCAGTGGAACAAGACTTTGGGAAACGCTGTTCTGGTGTCTCCACCCTTGCCGGAATCAGACCAGGCTCGCCTGCAGCTCACCAGCCTGCCCGCAATCAGCACCCACCCCACAGACAGTGTCAAGAAGGCCAGCAGCACATGGTCGGGGCCCTGGAGCAGAGTTCACACTCTCACTCCTAGTGGGGCCTTCTGACCCACCTCTGTGATGACCCCTGGACTCTGGAGCCAGCTGCCAGCCCAGCCCACAGCTGACCAACCTTGTCTCAATCCCTCACCTGCAGGCACCTCCTGCCTCCCCAGCTACTGGTGCCAGTCCTGTCAAAACAGCCCTTGCAATTTGCACACCTGCTCCCTGGCAGAGAGGGCCTGCTGGAGGGAGTCTGGATGACAAGTCTCTCTGCAAAGGAAACATTCCCCAAGGCAGCACTTGAATAGAGCCTTGCGCTGGGGAATTGGCCTCTGTTTGCGCAGAGGCATCCACAGCTTGCAAGGTGCAGACACAAACAGCTCCCAAGCACAAAACGCCTTCACAAATGTATGGCGTGTGAAAGAACCCACCTGTCTCTCCGCCACCCCACCCACCAGGTAACACCCACGGCAGCCACCACTGCCTCCACCCCCAGCTGCCAAAGTCATGTGAATGCTCCCAGCCTTTGTCTGTCAGCTCCTAAGAACGGGGCCAGCATAACTGGTACATTCTGTCCAGTCAAAGCCCAGGACAAGATTTCAAGAAACAGTAACAACAGCAAGAGTCCCAGGGCAGGGTGGGGTCGGGGATGTGGGGGATGTGAAATCAATATAGTCATCTATACTTTCTCATGAAATTGTTTGTTCAAGCCAGGCATCGTCTTTTTAAAGGACCTGGATTGATAATGCCCATGACTACGAACCCTGCATCTAAATCAAAGACCAGCCCAAAGCTTTGTTGAATGGGTCCACACATGTGTCTGCTTTGATGATGGGTACACAGGGGTACATGTGACTGGGGGAAGGGAGTAGAAAACACAGGAAGAAGCCAAAATGATAGGGTTCTGTTAGACAGCACTGCCTAAAACGGTACATATTTCCATGATTGATAATTAACCTCAGCATCAATAACTGCTGGCCCACCTCCACCCTCCCGTCATAGTCCCCCCTGCCATGAAA
>NW_005871205.1:1067832-1070611 GCF_000147115.1 Myotis lucifugus
TGATAATTTACCCTGTGAAGTGCAGGCACCTGGCTCAGAGTCACTTTCTAAATCTATTTAAAAGTCCCCAAATTCTGCTGAGTCTGATATCACGTTATGAACAGGGATTTAAAAAAAAAACACAATAAGATCTTCAACACCTCATTGTTTGGTGCTAAATATCACCCATGACACTTATTTAAAAGCCTATCATTATAACACAAGTTGGTTTTCCTTTCAAGCTTTCATTTCCTGGTGTAAGGAGACAGAATTAGTGCTTTTATTGTTTTAGTGAGTCTTTGGAGCAATGGACCAAAAATCGTATCACTTGGTGTCATCCTTCTCTACCATGTCTTCCTATTTCTGCAGAGATCTTGGAGCCCTCAGACCTAGCCTCATGGTTCTCATTGAAAAGTTGTGGAGGTTCCGAGCTTTCAGGGAAAATACAAGAAATGAGAATGCCAAGGCCAAATGGAGCCAAAATTATATCACAGCCTATCCAATTATGAATCTATGATCTCATCGTCTTCTCTGACCTCTCCTCCTCCCTCCCAACCACACTTCCTCCTGTTTCCTATGCAGCGAATGGTTCCACCATCCTCCACCAGCTGAAGTCACAAGCATGGGGGTCACCCATTCTCTCACCACTACCCTCAAGCCTTATCCAACCAGTCCCCTAAGTTCTGTCAGGGCCATTCTTTCTTCTCCAGCCCCACCTCTGCCAACTTTCTTTAGAGCACCATCTCTCCTCTGGTTTAAAAACAGGCTCCTACAGATGCAGCTCAATGTCATTGTGGTATATTTATGCTGTTTGTGAAGTACTGTAGTATTAAGTGTACAAAAAGATTTAGAAAAAATAAAAAAATTTGCATGCTAAAAAATTTAATTAAATTAAATTAAAACAGGCTCCTAAGTGGCCATGTCTTTCTTTCTTCTATCTATTTTCCAGACTACAGCCAGAATGATCTTTCAGAAAAACAAAATAGGGTCACGTCGCTGACCTGCTTAAAACCCTTCAGAAACTGTGTTCATCAGGATCAAATTCTAAGCCCAACCTTGGTATTTAATGCCCTTTATGTTGGCACCTCAGGCCAGTTTTCCAGGTTTTCTCACCACTCCCTCTCTTACCAAATATTAAACTACTTGTATCTGAGCACACCCATGCCCTTTTATGTCTCTAGCTTCTGCATGTCCACATCCTGGAACAATTTTCCGTCTTTCTCCTGGCTAAGGCCTAGTCATTGCCCAAGACTCGACTTATGTATACCTTCCTCTGGAAAATTTTCTGGAAAGGTAAGAAGCCCTCCCTACACTCCCCAAGTGTTCAGATAAAAACATGCTGTTCTCTTTATCTCAGCTTTATCCTTCTGGTATGTGACAGAAAGTGATACAGACCCTTGAGCAACTCCTGACCCAGAGCACCTTCCCAGCATCCATTCTCCCTTTCCTCCTTCCTAACAGAGTCCCAATTTGTTCTGATATCCACTCTGCTACAAGCAGCTCCACACCTCAGGGAAAGTTACCACAGCCCCTGACCAGGAATGCACCTGATTGGTTCAAGGATAATTCAACTTCCCTCCACAATGATTGGCTCAAGAAAGTCATGTGACCCTGTTCTGGCCAATGAGATATGATGTTTCTTAAGAGAAATACCAGAGAGATAGGTGGTGGGAGGAGATGGCCTCCCTTCTTCCACATCAGGAATTATAACTATTTATTTATTTATTTATTTATTTATTTATTTATTTATTTTTTATGTGTGTGTGTGTGCGTGTGCGTGTGTGTGTGGGTGTGTGTGTGTGAGGATGCCTTTGGCAGTCAGGTGAATTCTATGGAAAACTTCTTAGAATAATATTTTTACATACATAAAATAAATTATATACAAATAATGATCATGTAACAGGTATTAAAATATTAAAACATATTTATGCCCTAGCAGGTTTGGCTCAGCGGATAGTGTCCGCCTGCAGACTGAAGGGTCCCAGGTTTGATTCCAGTCAAGGGCATATGCCTGGGTTTCGGGTTTGGTCCCCAGTAGGGGGCGTGCAGGAGGCAGCCAATCAATGATTCTCTCATCATTGATGTCTCTATCTCTCTCTCCCTCTCTCTTCCTCTCTGAAATCAATAAAAAATATTTTTTTAAAAAAACAAACACATTTATGCTATAATGTATGTAAAACTTTATTAACACATTCAGTATCAAGATCTAGTGACAGGTCTAAAATGACTATAATTTAAAAGTGGGGTTAAGCATCAATGGTATTTCACAATATAGTCACAATTATAATGTTATGTGAATATACTTGTGATATCCATTGGTGGCAAAACAGCACACTACTGCTTTAGTTTGTTGCCTACATCCATAACTGGAGAAAATACTGAATTTCAGTGAGAGGTTAGTGATGTAATTCTTTTTCCCATTCAGGTTCATGGCTCCCTGAGTGTGTCCCTGGAACCAGTTAAGAACCCCTGTGCTGGCTATGCTGTTTGGAGCCACTGCAGCCATCTTTGCTGTCAATGTAAGGGTTGGCATCACAGAGAAATGAAAAAGAAACCTGGATCCTTGATGCTGATGCTGAGCCTCAGTCTACCAACCAATCCCATCGCTCAGGGACTTTAGTTATGAAAAGTAATAAAATTACTTATTGTTTTGACTCCATTTGACTCCATTAGCTGATGTCTGTCACTTCAGCTAATTTACAGTGAAGGAGGATGTTAACTTTATGTCAGAGTCAATGCTACAGGATAGCACAAATAGGGCATCTACATTGAGGCCCCTCTCCTGGACTAAAGGCAATTT
>NW_005871205.1:1071835-1075028 GCF_000147115.1 Myotis lucifugus
TTGGCCCCAATTGGGGCGGGCCAGCCGGATCCCACCCATGCATGAATTTGTGCACTGGACCTCTAGTAATGGAATCCAATACATTTAAACCAAAGGGTAGTAACACACAAAACTCATCACTTTCTAATTCTTTTACTACATTTTATCATCTCCTATGCTCTGAAGTTATTTATGTCGATGTGTCTGCATGGCAGAAATACCACTTGCAATGTTGTATTATTATTCATCTCCTTCCAGTTCCACATTCAGTGACTTAACATTGGTAAACTAAAATCAGTCTTGGTGGAAGTATTTACACCAATATTTCCATGGAAAAATGTTAATTATGCAGATTCAATTTAAACTTATGTTGTGTTTACAACTATTACCAGCAAAAATTAAGGAAATATTCTTTCAGCAGTCACTACTACCTGATTCAGCAAAGAAGTCACCATGTCACTGATGAACAGATAACGTTCGAATATATATCTTTGTTGTTTCACTTTGTCTTACTCCTTAATGTAAATAAAAATATCAACTGACATTCACATTGGAATTATACTCATTCATTTAGTGACAAGAATGCCTTCTTTGATGAATGGGATAATCAATCATCAAGCGTTTATTCATAGTCTGATCCTGTCAAATCATGGTTGAATTGCAACTGTAGTTTGGCTATGGACATAAGGGTTCAACAAAGGTCAATGAGAGCATTGTGAGAATCAATTGGCTATATGAAATTTACAATGAAGCATTGTGTCTTTTATTATTCGTAAATTGTGTACTACATACTTTCTACAGATAAAATTTTATAATAAATATATAAATTACATTCAATTTATAATAAACACTTTTTTCTGGAGAGGTCATTTTTAAACATTTACCAACACCATCTTTATAACCTGAATGGGGTGATTATCAGTGTTATGATTCTATTACCCAGAATGAGCAAACAGGGCGAGCAGCTCCCTTACAGAATTCTGTCCTACCAGGCTTATTTTCTTTGAATGTGCTGCCTATGACATGAGTATCTCTAACTCTTGTTGAAATTGCCCCTGGGTGGGGACACTGGCTCTTTCATCCTCCTGTGTGTAGCCTAGGCAGGGAGATGCTGTGGGGAAGCACGGGACTTGGTTGGATTGTCTGTGAGGAGGATTCTCTGAAAGGTCGGGGGCCTCTGAGGGGGCCTTGCCAAAGGCAGCAGCCCCTACCTTGACTTTTCCAAACAAGTCCGACCTCCCCACCCCACCCCCTGACCCCCTGGTGTTTTGCTAGAATCTCCATGTTTAGTCATTAAAGACCTGACCTTGTAGAAGCATATACTTTCTCAAGGATACTTGCCCTGCTGATGTATGTAGAGGTTAATTTAAGTTCAAGCTGTTGTTACAATAAAAAGCCAAAGAGGCAGGCGAACAGGACTGCTTTACCACTGAAGTAAAGAGTCCTTCAGCCTCTCTTTCACAGAAACCTGTGTGGGAGTCATCTGTCCATCCGTCGCTCAAGGTCTGCTGGTCAGCCCAGGCAAGATGCCCTGAAAGTGGCAAAACTTGCAGAACCAGGGCCACACCCAGCCTCCCACTCTCTTTTCCTACAAGGTTACCATGACACAAAAGGCAGAAAGCTCCCTGGAGAGTTTCTCCATAAGAAGAGGACCAGGGAAGGGGCCTCCCTTCCTCATCAGAGGCCCAGGGCAGTGGGGCAGCACGCTAAGGGGCAGTCCAGGGCAGGCTGCGACACAGACAGAGGGCATTATGGGCAGTGATGACTGTGTAGGCAACACAACGCCTTGACCTGCGGGGAGAGGAGGCAGAAGATCTTTCGAGAGCAGTGGCGATGATGTAAGACTGGACTTATTCACAAACACCCTCGAGGACTCCCAGATAGGAGAGGCCCGGGCCTGCAGTTCCTCAGGTGGGGCTACCCAGAAGCCACCTTTCGGTTTAACAACTTACAACATCTCATTTGTACCTCATTTGTCAGGCTTCGTTCTGCAGATGAGAAAGCCCATCTCAGTTGGGAGATGACGCAACCAAAGAGGTCACAGGATGAGTCGGAGTCCAGGGCTGTAAAAGTGACCCTGACTGCTTCCTCCAGCCTCTGCTCTAGCAAGATTGCTCCTTTAATAGGCGGGGGGAGCATCAGCTCCTCGCATGGAAACCACAGAGGCAGCTGGCATGTCTGTGAATCAGCATTTGAGCATCTCCCAGACCAGAGCCTGGGGAGGAGGGTACAGGGTGAGGGTGTTCCAGAAGCACTACGCCCCCAGCTTTTCCACAATGGTCAGGCGGTCCCCACTTTGGCTCATCATCCACCAGTTTTATTTGTCTCCATCTGACACCGCAACTACAGCTCAAGGTCAAGTTCAAAGCAGGGAACATGGCATAATGGGCTTTAGGGCCAAAGAGGGTTCAAAAATTGATGCTGCCCTTACTAGCCATGACAAAAATTTGTCGAGTGCTTTATATAAATGAGGATCTTTTTAAGGGTAAGCGACTGAAACCAACTCAAACAGAATTAGCCATAAAGAGAATTTATTGGCTCAGCAACTGAACTATCACGGAACAGATCTTGTTGGCTTCAGGTGTGGCTTGACCCAGAAAAATGATGCACTCAGGACCCATGTTCACTCTTTCCATCTCTAGCTTCCACATTCTCTTGTTGGCTTCATTAGCAAATGGACTCTCTACGCGAAGGAAGAGGCTGCTGCTCAAACTCCAGTCACTCGTGTGGTCAGCTCTGACTTAGCAGTCAAGAGAACAAGTCTCCTCCTCCTCCTCCTCCTCCTCCTCCTCCTCCTCCTCCTCCTCTTCTTCTTCTTCTTCTTCTTCTTCTTCTTCTTCTTCTTCAACAAGTCTCTTCTTACTAGTAATTATACTCACACGAATCCTAGGATGCACTTTGGTTGGACAAATCGGGTCACATGGTGTACCCTTGAACCAATTCTTGTGGTTAGGCAAACACAGAGCACTCATTGGCCATGCTTGAGTCACATGCTCCTCCTCTAGCATGGGGGATGACGCCTGCCTAGAGCACATGAATTACACATTCTGTAGGGAGTAGAGGTTCCCAAGAGAATAAAGAGACAGTTCCTGAAGTGCATTGAAATCGGTAGCCGAAAGAAATCAAATGCCTGCTACACCTACTATCTGCTGGTCACTGGTTCATGATTTACATCATATTCTCAAACTTAACCTTTCAGGACTTGCAGGTTTCT
>NW_005871205.1:1075479-1091479 GCF_000147115.1 Myotis lucifugus
TCAGTTGGTTGGAGTGTTATCCCATACACCAAAAGGCACCATTCCCGGTCAAGGCACATACCTAGTTTCAGGTTGTTACCCGGTTGAGGCATGTACGGGAGGCAACCAATCGATGTTTCTCTCTCACGTGGAAGTTTCTCTCCCTCTCTCTCTCCCTTTCTCTTTCTCTCTTTAAAAAGCAATAAACAATATTCCACTACCAAATGCTACCTTATTAATAAGAGCCTATGTGGCCCTAACCGGTTTGGCTCAGTGGATAGAGTGTCAGCCTGCGGACTGAAAGGTCCCAGGTTCGATTCTAGTCAAGGACATGTACCTTGGTTGCGGGCACAGCCCCAGTAGGAGGTGTGCAGGAGACAGCTGATTGATGTTTCTCTCTCATCGATGTTTCTCACTCTCTATCCCTCTCCCTTCCTCTCTGTAAAAAATCAATAAAATATATTTTTTAAAAATTATTAAAAAATAAAAAGCAATAAACATTCTCAGGTGAGGATAAAAATACTAACAATAATAAAATCAGAATATATAAATTAGAATAGAATAACAAGGTAAGTGAAAAAACTAAAATGCATTCATGGAGACCATGGAATTAGTTTGTGAATTTGGCTCTGAGCTTCCTGGCAACCAAAGAGAAAAGGGAAACCCCTTTAATTGCAATTCTACAGTTCAAGAGTGCAGGGGGGAAAACATCATTCCTCAGGGAAAAGAATTTAACACATTGGTTTTTGAGAATTATTTGAGGGGTATGGAGCTGGTCACAGGGACAGCTACTGATAGGTCCTGTCTGGGGACAGAACTGCAGCATCTCTAGCACAGAAGGTAATTGTCAAGACAGCACTTCGTCTTGGTGGGGAAAATACCTGAGGTACTTTTGATAACAGAAGGAGGTGCCACTTTCCGCCTCTGATCAGAACTCAACCCCCGGAAGCACAATGCCTCCCTTTGGAGGGACTTTCCTCTGACGGAGTCCCCATTCAAAAGGGGGTAAGAGCCTTCTCTCCAACAAAAGGCCTGAGCTCCCTCCTCAAGAAGAGGCTCAAGAGATGCTCTCTCTGAGGCTCAAGGACGAGAAACCAAGGGGTTCTCACCTAGTCTCTCCCCTAAGCAGGACACCTCTTCTTGGCGCCAAGGGTCCAGCCTGCAGCCGGGAAAGAGTTAATTGCAGTGACCCAAATCTGCAGTCCCGGTTTCAGCAGGCTGAAAATTACTTTTTAATCCTGGCTTTCAAGGCTTGCCTGGGGAACCATCTGCCGCACCCTCCCCCACCTCGGGCAATGGGATTACCCCCACCTGCCCCGCCTAACTTGCTTTTGTGGGGCCTAATTCTGTCCCTGCCCATCCAGATAATAATAATTTGGAGGATGACACGTGTGTGGGGGGGGGGGGGGGGCGCTCAATTTTAAAATGACAAAAATCAAGGCCTTCCAGCCCGGATTAAATAGAAAGCAATTTGAAAGGCCAGAATCCACAAACCATTTGCAGGTCTAAGATAATCGGACCTCCCAGCCTCAGTGATGCGATGCCATCTGCTGCAGGCTTCTGGGGCTGAGCAATGTGGGGCTTGGGTTTTGTCTGGGCTCCAATACCTGGGTGCCAGGGGGTTACAAAAGTGGGTGATGCACCCAGGGTTCTCAGTAGCCAATGGAGGACAGAGATGAATCAACAAAGAGGATCCAATATGAAGTATGATGTTTGCTGTGAAAAGGGTTCTCTGGGAGCATTGAGAGAGCACCAATCCTAAACCCAGGTTGGGTAGGGGGTTGAGCTTAGCCTTAAAGAACAGGAGTCCAGCCCTAGCCGGCTTGGCTCAGTGGAGAGCGTCAGCCTGAGGACTGAAGGGTCTCAGGTTCGATTCCGGCCAAGGGCACATGCCTGGGTTGCAGGCTCGTTCCCCAGTGGGGGGTGTGCAGGAGGCAGCCAGTCAATGATTCTCATCATTGATGTTTCTATCTCTCTCTCCTTCTCCCTTCCTCTCTGAAATCAATAAAGAAATATTTTTTTTTAAAAAAAAGAATAGGAGTCCACCAGAGGGACAAGGTGCGACAGGACATTCCCAAAAAAGGGGAATTGCACAGACAGAGGTCTGAGAGGGGATATTGCTTCTGAGGAGGGTACAGGGAAGGTGGTTGACACCCACCTGGCTGGTGGAAGTACCAATGGCTTGGGTAGCACCTCTGAGAAGGACAATCTGCAATAATTTTTGAAATTACAAACACACATACTCTTTCATCCAGAAATTCCACTTCCAAGAATTTATCTTACAAATATACCCCCACGTGTGCAAAGAGGCGTACTTACAAGGTTATTCAACACAGCATGGTTTGTAATAGTAAAAGGTTCAGAATGGCCTAAATGCCCACCAACAGGAGCCCGGTTGAATGGACGATAGAACATCCATACAAAGAGTACTCTGCAGTGGAAACAGAATAAAGTCATTCTAGTTCTTTATGTTCTGGTATGAAATGATCTGCAAGAGTATTGTTAGGTGATAAAAAAGGATCGACCAAATTCAATGTGTGGACCCTGCTTGAATTTGGATTTGAACAGAGTAGCATCTGTTAAGAGAGAGACAGACAGAGACCATACTATCAGGGAATATGAATGCAGATTAGACATTTTATTATTTTTTTTTACATGTGATAGATATTGCGGTTATGTTTTTTAAAGTCATTTTTTAGAGATATTCTGAAGTACTTATAGATGAAATTATATGATGTCTGGGTTTACTTTAAAATTATCAGGGGAAGGGGCAGGACTGGGGTGTAGAAAAAATAAGACTGACCCTGTGTAGCTGATTGTTGAAGGGGGCTGATGGCTATATGAGAGTTCATACTATGTTCCCTCCTTTTGCATGTGTGTGAAAATTCTCCTATAATAAAAAGTTTTTAGAAAGCAAGAGGCAGAATAGTGTATTTCATATGCTGCCCCTTAAAGTAAAAAAGAGCAGAACCTCACCAAAAATATGTATTTGTTGAATGAATGCATGCCCTCCTGGGATTTATCGTGGTAATGTTGTGGAGTTAAGTGATAAAATGTATTAAGTAATATATTTTTTAATAAAATTTTAAATTAAAAGATGTAATAGATTAAGTTCCACACAAAGGCCATTCTTATGAACATGAGTTGACACTAATGGCAAGGCCAGGGCTCAACTCATGACTATTGGATCCACAGTCCATGTTCATTCCACTCTTAAAGTTAAATACCAAGTCAAGTTGAAGAGGGACTGGCCACAGAGGAAATGGTCCCCAGGTTGAATATAGGAATAGAGTCAGTGGGGTCTTTCTAAAGCTTAGATATTATGACCTCATGGACCTTTATTCCGGGTGATCTGCTCTGCTAAGAAACGCACGAATGCTCTTCATCAGTTCTCAGATATTTTCACTGGTCTTATCTCCCCCATGAAGGGTCATTGAAAGTCAAATGGATGAAAGATGTAGTCTTGTTTGTATGACCAGGACCAAGTCTTCCGCTCTGCAAGAAGAGATTCTTCCCAGAGCTGCTCACAGGCATCTGGGTCAGCAAAGAACCCTGGCCTGGAAGTCAGGAGGTTTGAGACCCAGGGCTGGGAGTCAAGAGGTCTTGGACACTATTAACAAATCATGGAGCCTAAATTATATATATATATACCTTTACCTCACTGGGCCTCAGGTTCCTCATCTATAAAATGAGAATAAAAACGCTTTCCCTACCCTAGACAGTTTGGCTCAGTGGATAGAGCGTCGGCCTGTGGACCAAAGGGTCCCAGGTTTGATTCTGGTCAAGGGCACGTACGTACCTTAGTTGCAGGCTTCTGCCTGGCCAGGCTTGTGCGGGAGGCAACCAACCAATGCGTTTCTCTCTGTCTTTCCCTCTCTCTTCTACTCTCCCTAAAAATCAATGGAAAAAATATCCTCAGGTGAGGATTAACAAACAAACCAAAAACAAAACAAAACAAAAAAAATGCTTGCCCTAGCTACCTCTCCAGGTTGATGGGAATAGTTAATGAAAAGCGATATATGAAATGACATCTTCTAACTCAGACTCTAGATATTAGGATCTTTTACAATCCACCTTTCTTCTATAGGAAATATATTTGGCTTAATTTTCTCCAACTGTATGATGGCTTCCTAGACATGTATTTCCTATATAAGTTAAACACTGTGACCAAAGAAAGTTGAAAATGCTGACCCTGCATTAGCAAGCCAGAGTTGTCACTCTGAAGTTCCCTCAACTGTCCTTTCCTCTGTCAAAGAGATCACAACACACCCACAGGTGGGGGGGAAGGATCGTACGCCCCATAAATACACGAAAGCAATATCCATCTATTTCAAAAGTTTGTCCTTGGCAAGAGCTGCAGCTGTCTTAATGTGGCTAAATGAAGTGGAGGAAAATCAGAAAAATGCAAATGAGATTCTTATTTTAGGCAAATCAATCTCGGCAATGCTCATATCTGATCAAGCTTATCTTTAGGAGGATAATTAGGATAATGGATTAATGCAAAGCTTATTTTTGCCCTGTCTGCTCTCAACCCTTGAGATCCTTCAAATAAAAAATAAATTTAAAAAATCCTTCAAATCACATCTTGACTCTGCCAGACACCCCCAAGCCCCTTTAAAGTCCATTTGGGGACGGTACCCCCAGCATGAGCACCGGAGAGGACCCTGGTAACCACAGGGTCCAGCTCACCACAAGGTCGCCAGCACCACACCTCTCATCACAGCACAGGAGCCCGCGGCAGCCATCCTCACACTGCAGGGGTTCCCTTAGGAAGCCCCAGAAAGGGCTGAGGAAGACATTTGGGACTTTCTGAGAGATGATGCAGTGAGGAGGTTAAGAGCATGAGCCTCCAAGACAGGCAGTCCTGGTTGAATCCTCGCTCTCTCCCTTCCTTGCCGTGTGACCTAACTTCCAAAAGCCTCATTTTCCCCATCTGTACCATGGAGATAATGATAACATCTATTTCATAGGGTTGTTGGGTAAAGCACTCCGTAAAGTGTCTGACATGCAGTAAAAATGATGGCTACTGAGCTCTTACCCTCAGCACCACCCCACATACTATGTGTGTATGAATTAATTTAAAACCAGCAACAGACTTAGAACCCAGGTGTTATCAGCCCCTTCTTATTAAAAAAAAAATGTTTAAAAGAGGAGGAAACTAAAGACCCTGAGAGGCTCAGCGACACAGCAAAGTGGCAGACCCAAAATTTGAACCCAAAGCTCTTAGAGCCCAAGCTCTTCCTCCTACACGGCCGTCACTGCCACTCACTCTCTGAGCTGGCAAAGACAGAGAAGGGGCCTCCCTGCCTGGCACAGAAGCTGGACTTCCAGAATTCTGTATAATGAGAAAAGGAGGCACCAGGTCTGCATGGAAGAGACAGGTAAAGGAGAGGACACAGGGGGGCCGTGCTTTTGCAATGCAGTATGGAGAGAGAGGGGCAGCAGCGTTTCATCCGCAGGCCATCACCAGGCGGAGCCCCCGGCACCCCTGTCCTGAGCCTGAGGACTAGCTAAGGCTCTCCCTCCTCTGAATGCTGGGAAAATTGCTGGAGAAATATCCCAGGCCTCTGTGGAGATGGAAGTCACAGCACATTCCCAGAGCTTTCCTCGCTTCCATTAGGTCACTTGGAACCAGAGCCACAGTGGCACTAGAAGGTGGGAGTTAGCCCAACGATAATGGTATTTGGAAAAATCCTCCCTATGAGTCCAAAAATGTCTGGTTATGGAAAAGCCCAGATTCTTAGAAACCGCATAATGACTGAGCCGAAAGACTCAGAATACCGCCCTATTTCAAGTTCCGGTTCTAAAACTTACTAGGTCCAAGACCTGGGGAGTTGGGAGGTCGTCTTAACCTGGGGGTCTCAGTTTTCTCATCTGTGAAATGGGGCTAATAATATCTAGGGCTTTGAGAATTAAATAAAAGAATAGGCACAGAGCCTAATCTGGCACAGAGCAAGTGGTTAATCAGTAGTAACTAGTTATTATTATACACGGTAGTTTCAAATTTCTAAACGACAAAAATAAACATTTAGTTGATTGTAAGTGAAATTGGGGATGTGTGCATACATACATATAAACATGAATTTACACATTTCCCCAGACATGTCACTGAGAAACCAGCACATTCTTAAGTCAAAATTGGACGTATTCCACATACTCCTCAGTCCAGCAAAATGCCCAGGACAGTGATTATTATCTCCATTTTAGGAACTGAAGGGACTTAGCAACATCTAGCTTATTCAAGGATTCCAGCTCATCCAATGTCCAGCCTACCCTTTCCTTTAGCCTTCCTGACAATGTGTGTCCATTCTCCCCCTCCCATACAAATTCTCTGTCAAGCTAAGGAATTATGGGTTCCCCTCCCCACCCCACCCCCCGTCCCCCAAACATAGCCTGATCATGGGAAGGAGATGCCTGAGAAGAAGTGAGAGGAAAAAGAAAGAAGAGGAAGATGGAGGAGGGTGAGATAAAAAGGCCTGTGCTGTCTTCATCACTGAGATGGAGTGTTCTCCTCAAGGCCATGAGCCCGCACCCACCCACTCTGCCCCACCCTCCAGCCTGGTGTCTGCCCATGCTCCCCTGCCCTGTTCTCCCAAGGGCTGCAGGGCCCAAGTGTGCCCTCCACAGCGGGGTCCCTGTGCAGGCTCTGGGCTCTGAGGACCTTGAAGTGCCTGTGGAGCCTCTGCCACCTAATGCTGGCTCCACGCCTGGCCTGCCTGCCTCCGGGCTGTGACGAGGCATCAGTGCCCATGAAATTCCAGGAGGGAGCCGGCCTCCAGAGAGCTACCCTCGGCTGGCGCCTGCAGTATTTTCTCCTTGGGCACCTGCAGCGCCTTTGGATGGTCATATGTTCACCGAGGTGCCACTGATGGGGTTGAATTTCTCCCTCAGGGAGTGCAGAAGCTGTCAATGAAAGCAAAAGTGAAGGTGCTGGAGAGGATGATCAGTGTGAGAATTACATGCAACAGGGTGTGCAAAGCACCCATCACAGCCTGGCACACAGTAGGACTAAGCAAACAGGAGGGCCATCCTCCCTCCCCGACAGGACCCCCGCCTGCCAAAGCTGCATTTCACTTCCTCTCGTACATTCAGGCTGCACTCCATCACACATGGAAATTTGGCTTCATTGATATGAAGGGGCTAATTACTACAAGAGACATAATTACAAGACAGGAAATGGATTTATAGATGCTGTCAGTGGGAGGGGAAGCCACCACGGCTGCGCAGGCTGCTCTGCGCCCGTGGGAGGGAGCAGACGGGGCTTCTTGCCCTGGGAGCTCTGGTTTTCCAGAGAAAAGTGCTCCTAGCGAGGTCCATGTACGGCAGATTACTGGAAAGCAAACCTGGTTCTCCCTCCACATTTGTTCCACAATTGCTGATGTTCCCACAGGATTCCTCGACATAATAAAAATCATACTCTTAAAGGAAGCATTTAAAGAGGAAAATGACAGGAAATGATAGCACTTAAAGCTAACAAAAGGCAGAGATGCTGTGTAGCACAGGACACTGCTGCCTGCTTTCCTCTGGGGTGAGATGAACCCTGAGAAAGAGCTCTGTGTCCAGTGGGTTGCCTGATAAATATTTTGTTTTAGAGTCCCTTATTGTGTAGGTTTTTTTCAGTCTAAAATAATGTCTTAATTCACACACACACACACACACATAACAGACAATAAGCGTTAATGGGAAGGTCCATCCTTGCTGATAATCAAAGATAGATAAAGGAATTGTGACTAGTATTTATGTAGCACACTCTATGCTAAGCACTGCACTTTGCATATATTACTTGCTCTACTTCACAGCATCCCCATCCCTAACTTATAGCTAAGGACCTGAGCCTTAGAAAGGTCAACCAAGGCACCCAAATTCATACAGCTTAATGCCAGAGCAAGAGTTTGCATTCAGCCTGTTTGAGTCCAGAGCCTGAATTCTCAAGAACAGTGATAAATTCCCATAAATCAGCAATTTCTTCTGGGATCCAGCATTCAACTTCTGATCTCCTATTTTTAGAAAATAATCTCCAATATAGAATAAGTTTAATGCACATACATCTTTGCAGAATTACTTGGTTATAAAAGGGAAAAATTGGAAACTAAATGAGCAACAATAGGGGAATGGTTAAATAAAGTATGGCACATCAATAGAATGGAGTATTATTCAACCACTAAAACTGATATTCATAAAGACTTTATTATAACATAGAAAATGTCTATGTTTTGTGGAATAAAGAATAGCAAGATGCAAAAAATTTATATGCATCACAATCGCTATGAAAAAGACATATGCAAAGAAAGACAACTGGAAGAAAACATACCAAGTGCTAGCTGGTTTGGCTCAGTGGAAAGAGCATCAGCTTGTGGACTGAAGGGTCCTGGATTCGATTCCAGTCAAAGTACATGCCTGGGTTGCGGGCTCAGTCAGTGTGGGAGGAGGTTGATCGATGGTTCTCTCTCATCATTGATGTTTCTATCTCTCTCTCCCTCTCCCTTCCTCTCTGAAATCAATAAAAATATATTTTTTAAAAATTGCAACACTTAAAAATAAAACATACTAAAATTTTAGTTTGTTTTTTTAAAGCATAAATGTGACTGTAAGAAATAATTTTCTGTCTTTTGTGACAATCCTTTATTGTTTGTATTCTTAAGAACCTTTCCCAGGCTATGCCCACAATTGTAAGATCTTTTTGGTGAGGTCTTGCTTATCTTTCCTCACAGATGTTTGTTTAAAAGAACCACCATATCATAATTTATTATTCCCATAACTCTACATTTCCACACAATAGGCTTCCCTTAAGCAGAAGATATTGGTGCCAAAGCTGTCACCTTTGTCCTGGCTGATGACATCAGGTGCAGAGCAAGGGACCTTTTTAAGACCAGAGAGGGGGATACCTAAGTGGGCAGAGCTGCAGGTACCTATGAGTCTCCTCCAAACTCAAACGGATCATTGGTTTATTCATTCATGCAGTCAATACATTTTTGCTGGATGCCTGCTATGTGTCAGGCACCATGCTAGGATCTAGGAATGTGGAAATAAAAAAACATGTCAAATAGTTTAAGTTACACTGGCTCAGGGAGCACCTCTGCTGATCTCATAAGAAAATGGGAGGAAGCTGAGGCCAAAACAAGTAACTGAGACTGTAGCAAATCATTGGCTGGATAAACAACTAAAAACCAACTCACCCAGCCCTAGCTGGTTTGGCTCAGTGGATAGAGCATCATCCTTCTGACTGAAAGGTCCCAGGTTTGATTCTGGTCAAGGGCACATGCCCAGGTTGTGGGCTGGATCCCCAGTTGGGGGTGTGAAGGAGGCAGCTGATCAATAATTCTCATCATTGATGTTTATCTCTCTCTCTTCCTCGCTGAAATCAATAAATATATATATATATAAAAACCTAAGTGACCATTTGACAGTTAGACTGGTAGCTATGGTGCGCACTGACCACCAAGGGGCAGATGCTTGATGCACAGGCATGGAAACATGGAACAGACTGATGAATCTCAGAGGGAAGGGGGAAGAAGGGAGAGGGGAAGGAGGGAGAGGGGGGAGGGTGGGAAGAGATTAACCAAAGATCTTATATGTATACTAGAGGCCCGGTGCACAGATTCATGCACCAGGCCTCTGGTGTATATATAAAAAAAGTCACCCAGCACTTTATATTTACTCCTTTCTTGAGGAGAGCTGGGGAATATAAATTCTCCTTGATGATCTGGGATGGCAGGCTATTTGTAATAACAACCCGTTCTGTCAGTAGTTTCTGCTGCCTACAGGGACACTAGCATGAATGGTTTGTCTTCCATGGGCCAGGCTTGTGTCTAGGTACTCACAAACTGGGACTACTTATGCCCTGGTCTTCCTAAGACAGATGCCTACGGCCCACCCAAGGTGATTGATAGGCATGGTCTTTCTAGAAGCACCGTGATGCTTCTGCATTTGTAATCCATATCCCCCACTACATATGGGTTTTTTACTCCACCACCTACTAGCCATGTTACCTTGGGCAAGTTGCCTTTTCTGTAATTCAGAGTCCTCAGGATTGGAGCTGTGGGATAATGAAGGAAAAGCCTGAAGCCACAGCTTCATTTGAGGAAAGCTTAATCTGCTTATGGGTCCCACAGCTTTTCCCCAGGCCTCTGAATAGGATCTCCAGGGAGGGGCTCAGAATCTGTACATTTAATGAGCATCCCAAATGGTTCTTATGACCTCATGGTAAGTGTTCAATAGTGGTAATTTTATAGAGTTATAACTTATATTATCAATATTTACAGTCAGTTTAACAATGATGTCACCATTTCTTTCAAGAACAATAAGAACAATGTTTTACATCTGGATAATTAAAGAGCCATTCTGAGATTTTTTCTTAAAGCAGCAGTCTTCCCCAAAAGTGAATTAAAGTCTCTAAATCAAGATGCAGAAAATGATGATCCATAAATTGTAAATGAGCACTTTTTATGCTTCAATCTACTAGTATTTCAAAAACTTTAGGGCTGGTCATATATAGGCAACCTTATCATGTCATGTACTCTGTAGGGACTTGTATATAATATTCTGTCTTCAGAATTATGTTAAATTCTCATATGCATCTTCAATACATGTTTAATTTTCTAAATGGAGCAGACTCAGAAACATGACCCTTGCAAACCTTGGGAAGTGGTCAGATATGTTCTTATTACTTGCTTTATTCATCCTTTTAAATCTTTACACCCAGCTGTGATCAATCGCTTCTATCCTTTATAATTATATTCTCTGTAATCGTTTCTACGAATATGTTGGTATTATTTCTGAAGCATCACTTCTTTTCTACTATTACCAGGGAATTTCATTGTTAGACTGATCCTTTCTTCTCAGTGTAAAATTACTGACATCAATCTCGGGTTTTGCTCCCATGTGAATTCTCTGGAGAACCGTGAGTCATAACTTCTAGATAAAAACCTTTGCCCATTTTTGCTCATTGATTCCTTGGAATAAGTTATCTCTAAGAGTTTCTTTATGTCAAAGTTTTCAACTCTGTCTGAACACTTATCCCATATTCAGTAAAATACAAGGCTTTTTCATATGAATTCTCTGATGTGTCGACCTCCTTTTGAGGTGGCCTTTTATTCTTACTTTTATTTTTTAAATATATTTTTATTGATTTCAGAGAGGAAGAGAGAGATAGAAACATCAGTGACGAGAGGGAATCATTGATTGGCTACACGTTGGACTGAGCCAGCAACCCAGGCACGTGCCCTTGACCGGAATCAAACCTGGGACGCTTCGGTCCGCAGGCCGATGCTCTATCCACTGAGCCAAACCAGCCAGGGCTTCCTACATTTATTTTTTAGGGAGAGGCTCACCTCACTGCCTCCACAACACTGCTTTGGAGGGCACTGCTGGTTCCTACCATCCATCCAGACCCCAGCCGACCTTCAACCTGGGCCCCTAACAGGAATAATAACAATATCAACTATTCGCCTGCATTCTGCTAAAAGCTTTCCCTGCAATATCCCATTTCCTCTTAAAAATAATCCTTCAAAGTGACTGATATTATAATTTCTATTTAAAATGTTTGGTTCAGAGATTTTAAATAACTTGTTCAAAGTCTCACAGGTAGTAAGTAGCAGAGCCTAGTCCTTGGGACTCTAATGACAGTTCTTCCGATCTTTATGCTGCTGCCCCAATTTCCTCTCACTTTTTACCCCATCCCTTGTGCCCTGCTGTGAGCCCCAACTTTGCGCTATGAGAATTCCATCACCTTTAACACTTTTAGCCCAAGCTTGGCACCAGGGCTGAGCTAGCCCAGCTGGATTTGCATCCACAGAGAAGCCTTGTTCTCCAGGCTCTATGTTCCTCCCCAGCCATTCTCTGAGAGATGAGATCATCATGGAATTACTTTCTGCTGCTCAGGGCACTCTCCTGCAATGCCAGTGCCCTCCACACATTCAAGTCTCCCATTTATAAATCATCACCAGGTTGAATGGGTCCCTGGAGAAGCCCCAAGGAAGAAGGAAACTAAATTGAAAGCCCAGATAGTAAAGATGTATTATCTCTCTATATAACAAATTGTCCCACAATTTAGCAGTTTAAAACAAAAACACTTATTATCTCACAGTTTCTAGGGATCAGTAATCTGAATGTGGCTTCAATGGGTGAGTCTGGTTCAAGTTCTCTCATGAGGTTTTTGTCACACTTTTTGGCCATGGATGTGGTCTCATCTGAAAGCTCAACTAGAGCTGAAGGATCCAATTCCAAGCTCATTCACATGGTTGTTGGAAGGCTTCAGTTCTTCATGAGCTGTTGGACTAAGAACCTTAGTTATATACCATGACACATGGGCCTCTTCATAGGGCTGCTCACATGGCAGCTTGCTTCCCCCAGCACAAGTGATCTGAGAGAGAGAGAGAGAGAGAGAGAGAGAGTACACTCAAGGTATAAGCCACAATGACTTTTTTTAAAATATATTTTTATTGATTTCAGAGAGGAAGAGAAAGGGAGAGAGAGATAGAAACATCATCAATGATGAGAGACAACCATCGATCAGCTGCCTCCTGCACACCCCACACTGGGGATTGAGCCTGAAACTCGGCATGTGCCCTGACCAAGAATTGAACCATGATCTCCTGGTTCATAGGTCAATACTCAACCACTGAGCCACGCTGGCTGGGCTAAGCCACAATGTCTTTACAACCTAATTTCAGAAGTGCTAGTCTATCATTTATGCTGTATTCTATTTTTCATAAGTGAGTCACTAATCACTCAAAGAGAGAGGATTACACAAGGGCATGAATACCAGGAGATGGTGATCATGGAAGCCACCTTAGAAATATACTGGACAGACTTAGTGGGATTCATTCTTTCCCACCAGTAACCCCTGTAAAACCATACACATGTTGTTCCTCTCTTCATGAAGCTTAATTTTTTCTCAGACAATAGCTTTTACCACCTCTCCTGCTTGACTTTTGGAGTCCTCTACCAACAAGATAGTATAATACTTGACATCTATCATTTGCTTAGCCCCTTCTAAATGCTGGGTCAGACACTTCACAAAACCTGAAAGATACAGAAGCTGAGGCTTAGAGAGGTGAAGAAACTTGCCCAAGATCACATAGCTCATAAGAAGCAGAAGCATGATCCACTGTCAAAGCCATCTGACTCCAGAACCTTGTTCATGAAGCAGGGAAGCAGTGTGTCTGAATGCAGGATCCACAGACCACCAGCACCAGGTCAGCCCAGCCCTATGAACTAGAATCTTTGGGGATGAGGAGGGAATAAGAGTAGGAAAGCTGTGCAGTGCTCCATTGGTGGGAAGGTGGCAAAAGGGTCAGAAAAGACCTGTGCATGATCAGGTTCCAGCCAGGTAGGGTATTATCCGAAGCAGACTGACTGGAGATGCAGGCCTGCCCTTGAGACTACGAAAGGTCAAAGTAAAGACGCTGACAGCCATCTTTAAATTCCAACAAAAGAGCAGGGCTGAAAGCAAGAGACAAAACCAATGGGCCAGGAACTCAAAAGATTCTTCATTACTCAAAAGCAGAACCAGGTAGGAGGCCTAGACGAACACTGATAGCAGAAAGGGGCTTCTTGTTTGCCATGCTGGTGTGGTCCACGAGTGGGTCAGCCTAGTCCAGTGGTCGGCAAACTCATTAGTCAACAGAGCCAAATATCAACAGTACAACGATTGACATTTCTTCTGAGAGCCAAATTTTTTGAACTTAAACTATATAGGTAGGTACATTGTTATTAACTTAATTAGGGTACTCCTAAGGCTTAGGAAGAGCCACACTCAAGGGGCCAAAGAGCCGCATGTGGCTCGCGAGCCGCAGTTTGCCGACCACGGGCCTAGTCTAAAGGTCTTTTGTTCATTGTTGCACACCCAAGAGGAATGCTGTTCTGGCCGATCATTTCCCCTCTGTCACCCTCCATGACTCTAACTCAGATTTGCTGAGATTGACAGAGCGGCCAGAGGGGCTAGCCCAGCTGTCTGGTAGGTGTAGTGAAAAATAATCTTTAGAGTTTTCTAAGCTGGCTTTTGAATATCTGTGGCTCTAACTGATGGGTTATCTTCATGGTTCAATACAACAGAGCATTGTTGCCCTGGCTGCTATCTGCCGTGTTTCACCATACTCTCCCTATCACCTGCTGGCCCCCACCCAACCAATCTGTGCTACAACTTGTGCTTTGATCTATTGGGTTCTGAGTCTTCACCTGTTTACCAAAAGATACCCTTAAAAATAGCTTGAAATTAAACAATAACAGGGGGACTCCATCACAGCTTCTTATTTTATATATTCTTTTTTTTCTCAGGGATTCTCTGCTTCAGCTGCCTCAGGGGGCAGGTACAACAAAGTGACAGAAATGAAAACACTGAACCACATTAAAATGCTCTACCAGCAACTGCAAAATCCTGAGCCTGTGGAGAATGAGCTAATGGAAAGTACAGCTGTCCCTCTGCCAGTGACAGGGAGTGTAGGCTCAGACTGGTGGCTTTGGGCTTAAGCCCAGGAGTCTAATGATATGATAATGATAATGATGGTAACGGTTATAATAATAACTAACTTTTATTGAGTGCTCTCTATGTGCCATACACAGTACTGTGCATTGTGTATATCTCTATCTCTATGGATAAAATCTCCTTTAATTCTTACAACAGTCCTGTGAGGTAGGTAATACTATTACCCCCATTTTACAGAGGAGAAAACTGAGGCACAGAGTTTCAATAACTTGAACAGAAACCCAACTCAAACTAGCTCTTTGATTAGGTTGGGGTTCGGCTCCTCCCCTTAACATCACCCACTTCACACAGACCACAATCAAGAGAGCCTACTCCATGGATTGAACCATGACCATCAGGGTAACTTGTGGGTCTTCAGGGCCCTGCAATAGTGGGGAGAATGAGCAAGCGATGTGGCCAGGATAATAATAATAACCGTGCTAAGGACCGCCAAACCTGTGGTTCTGAATTCCCACAGTAAAATCCTGGGTTGCCCCCACCTTCTTTCTCCTGCTGAAGCCTTCACCTTCCTCCCTTCCCCATCCCTACTCCTGCCCAGCCCCAGCCCCAGCCTAGGAGAGTTCCTAAAAGGCTCACTGGTTTCTTCAACTCAGAGATGTGAGGGCTTATGCAGAGGACGCTCCTGAGAGGCCAGGGTCAGAGACGGAGCTTCAAGAGCAGGAACTGGGGCAAGCAGCTCAAGTCGGTCATTCTTTTTCTTTCCCTGAATTGATCAGTATTTTGCACACCATCTAATAATAATAATAATAATAATAATAATAATAATAGTTTGCATTTCCAAAGTGATTTTGCACTCATTATTCCAAGAGGTAGGTAGGATATGTCCATTTTACAGATGAAGAAGCTGTGTCTCAAGAGGGTAAAGGATTGCCTGAAGGTACCCAACCAATTGTGAAGAGTCCAGGATCAGAAGCTGGTCTCCCCCTCTTGGACCTGGCACCCCTGTTAGCTGCTATTACTGATGGCTCCCCAGGAAGAGTGATCCCCAGTCTCTCAGTGGAAGGCAGGGAAGCTCAGATTCAGAATATAGAGAGTTTCCCAAATGTCAACATTTTAGCCTTAACAAATCTATTTGAAAACACATTTCTTTAAAATAATTTATTCCTAAACAGTTAAAGCAAGGGGGGAAGGCAGTTGTCAAAAAAATGAATTGAACAGACTGGATAACAGACAGGTTAAAGGGAATAATTAGAGGCTTTTTTTTTTCTTTGTTATTCAACAGCTTCTTTTTCAGGCCTGTCAATCACTGTTTATCACACTTGAACCAAAACAATGATTTTTTTCCCCACTCTGAGGCCAGAAGGACCTGGTGGGGAGATAGTCACTAATACCAGCGTGACATACAGCCTGAGCTAGGGCAGCTTAAAAGTGTTCACAGCAGCATAGAAACCAGGAGGCCTGTGCCAAGGAGAAGGTCCATGCCAGTAGCTAATAATACACCTGGCCCAGCCAGTGTGGCTCAGTGATTGAGCATCGACCTATGAATGAGGAGGGTCAGTGGTTTGATTCCCCATCAGGGCATATGCCTGGGTTTGC
>NW_005871205.1:1091606-1200108 GCF_000147115.1 Myotis lucifugus
ATAAAAAATATTTTAGCTCTACCAGTTGGCTCAGTGGATAGAGCGTCAGTCTGCAGACTCAAGGGTCCCAGGTTCAATTCTGGTCAAGGGCATGTACGTTGGTTGCAGGCATATCCCCAGTAGGGAGTGTGCAGGAGGCAGCTGATTGATGTTTCTCTCTCATCAATGTTTCTAACTCTCTATCCCTCTCCCTTCCTCTCTGTAAAAATTCAATTAAATATATTTTTAAAAAAATATATTTTTTAAAAAGAATACACTTGGCAGAAGGGAGAGTATTTCCAAGCTCCTGCTATGGGCTGGCATTCTTTATTTAATCTTCTCAACAACCCTGCAGGTAGACACTCATCCCCATTTCACAGATGAGAATGCTGAGGCTCAGATATGTTAAACAGTATGCACAGAAAATAAAATGCACAAGGCTAAAAGCAAGGCAATGCAATGCTAAAAGAACTGCATCCTGGTTCCAGAAGAAATGTTTGTTTACACCACTAAGATGAGTATCAAGATCCCAATAGCAGGCTGTAGTTCGGGCAAGTCCTTGTCCTACTGGGACCCTGGGGACTAAAGCAAAACCTGGCTCTAGATAAAGCATGAGGCAGAGGAAGAGCAACTACTCAACTCAGGGACTAGGAGGCTATAAGTAACTACACTGGTCGGTGGTACAGACACATTCCAAATCCCACCAAATGAAGTCCTGGGCCTTTGGATGGAGCTCAGTCATGACCCAACTTGGAAAAACTGGGCCTGATAAAGGAAGAGGATGGAGTTAACAGAGGGGACAATTTGACTCAGGAGGAACAAAGACTTCCTAGAGCAGGGGATATTGAGTTGAGTGGTAGCCATGTAAGTACAAGTGGAGGAGAGAAGAGAATTCCCTGCAGAGAAGATAAGCAAAGACACACGTGCTAGCAACGTCATAACATGGAGAGAAAACACAGTCGAATGTAACTTGAGTGTTAAATTTGAAACAAGAGGAGGTCACCAATAAGACAATAGATGATAATAGCTAGCTTTTATTGAATGCTTACCACATGCCAGATACTTCTAAGAGCTTTACATATAATATTCATTCCTTGCACAAGTATTTATTGAGCATTGCAGGGCTGGCTCCAGAATGTGCAGGGCTCAATACAGTGTGAAAATGGGAGAGCCCCTGTTCAAAAGCAAGAAAAAGCTTCTTATCTTTCTCTGCATTCTCTCTGTCCATCAGTTTTCATATGTTTTATTTGCTATTTAATGCTTCATTTCTGGAGCACAGAGATTCTGGCAGGCAAGTATAGTTAAAGGTGTCCAATGCCCCATCCTGCACCTTGGACTATGGGCATACATACCCTTGCTGTGACCCTCCCCATGCCTATGTGGAAGGCTCCTCTGGGGCATAGGTTGGCAGTGGCTGCTGGGTAGGGGAAGAGGAGCAGGTAGACAAGAAACCATCCCAGAGAGGTGGGGCATGGCAGAGGCAGAATCACATGTGAACTGGGGTTCCAAACCCCCAGAGAAAGCTCCATTGTTCTATTAGACTACACTTATGAAACACAACTTCAAAAATAAAAGTATTAAGAATTTCAGGATGGTGACCACAGAGCATTAAACTCCAAGTAAGGGCCCCCCTTCTAAGAGTGGGCCCTGTGCAACTACACTAGTTGCACACCCGTGAAACCGTGAGTACCACCATGTTAAGTTCTATTTTTTTCTTAAATATATTTTTATTGATTTCAGAAAGGAAGGGAGAGGGACAGATAAATAGAAACATCAATGATGAGAGAGAATAATTGATCGGCTGCCTCCTGCACACTCCACACTAGGATCAAGCCTGCAACCTGGGCATGTGTCCTGCCTAGGAATCAAACCATGACCTCATGGTTAATAGGTCAACACTCAACCACTGAGCCATGCCACCAGGGCATAAGTTCTATTCTTGACTATAGGATAAGGTAGTGAACAAAACAAAAGAGATAAAAATCCTGCTGTCCTGCAGCTTACATGCAAGTTGCGGGGGACTAAATACATGAGGTAAATATATGGTATGTTCAGTGGTGATAAGTGCAATGGAGAAAAATGATTCAGGAAGAAGGCATAATGATGCTAGGGAAGGTGCCATTTTTAAAAAGAAGGTCAGGAATAAGCTCATTGAGAAGATGATTTTTGAGCAAAGATTTGAAGGATGTAAAAGAGTAAGCCAAAAGCATAGCAAGGAGAATACTGTTCCAAGCAGATAAAACAGCAAATTCAAAGGCCTTAAAGCAAGAGTGCTTTTGGCTTGTTCAAGGAGGTCAGTGTGGTTAGAATGGGGCAAGTGAGAGGAGGCTGGTAGAAAATGAGGTCAGAGAAGAAGCAAGGGGTGCAGACTAAGCAGTGAGGACTTTGGCTTTGGCTCTGTGTATGATGGAAATCTTTGGAGGATTTTGAAGAAAGAAGTGATCTGATCTGATATATTTTTAAAGGATCACTCAGTCTGCTGTGTGAAGAAGGGATGACTGAGCTGAGTCTCAAATTTTGAGTGCTAGCAACGCAAGTGAAAGTGGAGGGTAAGGACAGGGAAGCATGAATTGGAGGCTATAGTAATCCAGGTGTGTGATGGTGTCCTGGACCTGAATGGTAGCAGTAGAGGGTATAAGAAATAGCAGTAGAGGGTATAAGAAATGATCTGATTCTGTATATATTTTGAAAGGAGAAGCAACACATTTCCTCACAAACTAGATATGGAATATGAGAGAAAATGAGGACTCAAAATTACTCTAGGAATTTTGGCTAGAGCAATTGGAAAGATGTTGCCATTAATGAAAATGGGGAAATATGTGGGTGAAGCTGGTTTTAGGAGAAAATTGGGAGTTAGACTTTAGACAGGTTAAGTTAGAGATGCCTATTAAACTTCTAAGTAAAGATATCAAGTAGACAGTTATATGTGAGTCTGGAGTTTGAGAATGATGAATGGACTGGAGATATAAACGGGATAAGTTAGCATATAAATGGCATTTTAAAATTATAAGATTAGATGAGATCTCTAAGGGACTTGAGTATATAAAGAGAGACAAGCTCAAAGGTATTCCAATATAAGAGTTTAGGGAGATAAGAATGAACCAGCAAAGGAGATTGAAAAAGAGCAGCCAATGGAATAAGAAGAAAACCAGGACAGTGCAGTGTTCTCAAAGCCAAGTGAAAAAAGTCTTTCCAGAAGGAGAGTTTGATCCTCAATGTTAAATGGAGGTGATCAGTTATGAGGAATGAGAACTGACCTTTGAACTTATCAACGTAAAGTTAATTGGTGACCTCAACAATAGTAGATTCAATGGTGTAGTTGGGGTGTGGGTGTGAAATCCTGATTAGAGTGAGTTTAGAAGAAAATGGAAATTAACCAACTCCTTTTTTGAAAATCAGTAAATAAAAGGGAAAAATCATATATTTGTCCCCTAATTCCTTGCAGGGGTGGGGAACATCCAGCCTGTGGGCCGTATAAGGCCTGTGAAATTATTTGACCTGGCCCTGCCAAGGCATTAGGGGTGAGTTAATTGAATGTTTGACCAAATATAGCAGTTAATTTTTTAAAATATATTTTATTGATTTTTTTACAGAGAGGAAGGGAGAGGGATAGAGAGCCAGAAACATCGATGAAAGAGAAACATCAACCAGCTGCCTCCTGCACACTCCCCACTGGGGATGTGCCTGCAACCAAGGCACATGCCCTTGACCGGAATCAAACCTGGGACCTTTCAGTCTGCAGGCTGACGCTCTATCCACTGAGCCAAACCGGTTAGGGCTAGCAGCTAATTTTTAAGATGATCATTTTGTATGGCCCTCAAATGATGTTATAAATATCCAAATGGCCCTTGGCAGAAAAAAGGTTCCCCACCTCTGTGGGCTTTCAGTAACCAAATAGTTAATGAGGAGCTAGTACATAAGAAAGAAATTATGGAATATTGTCATTTTACAGCCCTGATGAATGAATGAATCCTGATAATGCTCACCACTGGCATTATGAAAAGACATGTACTCCTGAATAAAAAGGCATCTGAATATGATTAAGCCTCTAGATATATCAATTTACAAGAACCACAGGGAGAGAGAAACCCATTTAGCAACACCACAAGGAGGCAATCAGGAAAATCTAGTCTATGGAAAACTCTATAAGAAAAATGGCTGGTTTCCTCAACAAAAACATTGCAAAAATTTTAAAAAGAGGTGAAGGGGACTAACTGGTGTGGCTCAGTGGTTGAGCATCAACTTATGAACTAGGTTCAATTCCCGGTCAGGGTACTTGCCTGGGTTTCGGTCCCCACTTGGGGCGAGGCAGTTGATCAATGATTCAGGTGCATCCACCCTGATCTAGGAATACCCTCACCCCACCCCCTTTTGGGGTGCATAAATTCACTAGGTAGGACTTTAAGGTGGTCTCATACACTGCTTCTGCCTATAGCTTCTCGGTGTAAACTTGCTGGGGGTGTCAGCACCAAGTGCATGGACAGCTCCTTCCCCAGGACTCCTCTCATCCCAGAACCTAGTTTTAGCCCATGGTTCTCATCAGGATTTTCCTGCTTTTCTTGCCACAACTTTAAGCACTCAAGTTAGAGTCCATAGGTTCGGTGTTCAGTAATACCAGAAAGTGCTGCTTCCAAAACAAACGAGATTAAATAACATTTTTTTTAAAACCTCCTCAGATAAATAAACTTTCTAAACCTGGATTATTGTCTTCACTCTTTAGGAAATGTTGCATTGTTATCTATTGAAGTTGATTCTGACATGATTCTGAAGTTGATTTTGCAAACAGTATAACGTTTTAAAGTTTTTAAGTGAGCTCCTACGGGGTTGAAATGAATGTCTTTTATAGCTGCGTTCTCTCTTGCTTTGTTTTCAATGTTTTGGGAGAATGCCTGTGTAGCTGCTCCAACTTCTCACAAATTATTGAGAGATTAAGGGCACATTTCAAGAGACTTCATCTTTTAAAATTATATTGAAAGTATATAGCTTAAATTCTTTTTCTCTCTCTTCTTCCCCCAGAGACATTCAGGAAGATAATAATAATTGTCGCCAAAGGGAATAGTTTTTGTTTGGTTTAAGGGAACTGAATCATACATACATTAACAAGGAGAGTAGGTTCTGAAGTTTTACTACATAAAGCCAAAATGTCAAAAGCTGCATATTCTCTTCAGATCTCCTTCAGTTGAGGTCTTTCACCTCTTCACTTGAGTCCTGGGCTGACATCAGCACTCTGGTCTTAGGGTGCCCGGTGGAAGAGTCCTGATGAAAACTTCCTAAGAGTACTCAGCTGATCCCACTTCCGGAAAGTGAGCCAGTATTTACTACAGAATGGCCATCCACCCACGTCTTAGTCAGATGCTTTACACATGCTCTCTCAACAAGTCCTTACAGCAACCCTAGGTATCAATATTCCCATTTCACAGATGTGGAAGCTAAGGCTTGAGGAGGAGACCAAAATGTACTCAAGACCAATCAATACAAATGGCAGAGATAAGATTCAAACTCAGGTTAACATTAATACCAGACTGTGCTAACTACCTGTGACTTTGGGGACTCCAATAAGGGAAGAAGTATAATAGGGACTGACTGTTGAGTACAGGGTTGCTGGTTCCAGGATGAATGTGGGAGATTCAGGGACATCCCTCCACATCTGTGAGCCAGTGCCTCTCCAAAGTCCATCTTAGAAGCACTGGTGTGCTGGCATGGCTGCATCAGAATCGCCTGGTGGGTATATTGACAATGTAAATAGTTGGATCCCATTCCCAA
The DNA here is from genome assembly GCF_000147115.1 of Myotis lucifugus. Classification (NCBI taxonomy): domain Eukaryota; kingdom Metazoa; phylum Chordata; class Mammalia; order Chiroptera; family Vespertilionidae; genus Myotis; species Myotis lucifugus. Next base: position 1,097,349 of record NW_005871205.1, read on the forward strand.
AGATTCTAATTCAGTAGGTGTGGAATATAGCCCAGGAATCTGATTTTTTAAAGATTTCTAGGGAATTTGGGCACACACAAATTTGGGGAGCACAGCTCTTGGCAACTTTCATAAGCCTCAGGCTTCCTCCCTCTGCCTTTAGTTGTGAAACATTCCTCAGGGATTCAGAGATAAGGCACAGTTCTATAGGAAGAACAATAGTCCCCATGGGAGTGATCACACAGCTCACAGAGACTGGCTGGGATAGCGGTTTTCAACCAGAAGGCATGCGCCAACACCAGGGACACTTTCTCAGCCCCAACACACTCGCTTCAGTTGTGAGCTACTGCATAGCCAATGAGCCTAGAAATGAACTAATTGGGAATAAGAGATAACTGTTTCCCTGGGATTAATGCTAACCTCTTCTGCATTATTACAGAGCGGCCACTACATTCTCCACCACCTGGTTTACCTTCCAGGAGGACTTCTAATTTATCTCCCAGGGACTCCCCCCATTGCAGCTTGAGGGGGGTTGCACTTGAAGGTTCTCTTTGGACTTTTCTGGCGAGGGGTCTGATGTTTCCTCCTTTCGGTGTTGAGTGTTCTGGGACACATTGGCTGCTGCCTGCACACTGAAGGAGGTCTGAGCTCAGATGACCTTGAATATAAAAGCACATCACGTGCTGTGTGAGTAGTGAAGACTGTGACAAACTGTTTAAAGGAAGATGCTGCTTTTCAGTCCCAGCCACTCCTCGCCATATAGAAATGCAGGCTCAATATTACCAGAACTTCTGGCTTTAAAAAAAAAAAAGAAAAAAGGCCAGAAATCAGGTTTCCTACATGTTGGTCCAGATTAAAATGTAGCCCTAGCTGGTTTTGCTCAATGAATAGAGCGTCGGCCTGTGGACTGAAGGGTCCCGAGTACGATTCCGGTCAAGGGCACATGCCCGGGTTGTGGGCTTGACCCCCAGTAGGGGATGTGCAGGAAGCAGCCGATCAATGATTCTCATCATTGATGTTTCTCTCTCTCTCTCTCTCTCTCTCTCTTCATTCCTCTCTGAAATCAATAAAAAGATATTTTTTAAAAAAAAATGTAAAAATACCATGTGGGTCAAACAATAAATTTCTGTGGGTCACCTCTAGCCAGTTTACAAACCAAACTCAGCAGAAAACAATGCCTTCTTTGGTTGGCTTGAGAACAAGCTGCCACACCTGGCCGTGTCTACCAAAGGAACTCGTTCCATTTGGAAGCTGCAATTCTAAAGCACTAGTCGCCCCCATACTGTGTTGATGTGGTCACCTGTCAGGATGAAGCTCTTAGTGTGACCTTTGGTTTCAGGGAGATAAAATGAGGGAGAAGGCCTGGGACAGAGCCAGTTCTTACTATCACCAAACATGCTCTGGTAAAATGTTCTAAAGCATCTTACTGACATGCTGACAGACTTAAAATTCCACTGCTAAAAACCACTCATATCTTAACTGGTGTATGATATGGCCAACTCAGTGCTGCTAGAATCTCAACAGAAATACTGCTTCCTTTTCCTCTTGTATACATCCCAAACCTCCCACGGAAAAGCATCACCTCCATTGACAAGCACTGACTTAGGCAATTGGAACAACTTGAAGTTGGCATCACACTCTGCTTACCTTGCCAACCCAGATTTCCAAGTAAGCATGGGGTATTTGACCATTTCTAAAGAAGATTCAAACTGCATCTTTACTCTCTACCACCACAAAAGTGATGGTAAAATCATTCACTTTCCTTCACTTTACAAAACCTATTAGTCATTTTTTCCTGTTACAACGTAGTGAATTGGGGGTGGGCTCAGTCGTTGCCTTGTGACTTCCACTTCCACCAGTACTCTTCTTGCCCACTCTCTGGTGGGTGAGAACTCTGGTGGATAAATGCCTTTCCTGATAAAGAAAGCCTCAACTAGGTGGGTGGTTCTGAACAGAAATAGTGGCAAACACCTGGCTAAGGGAGAAGTATCCAAGGAAGTCTTGTGGAATCTTCCTGTCTTTTCAAATCAGCTAGACTCGGGATTCACAGAGGAAAGGCAGAGTTCCTTTGGTACAAGGGTCTGTGTGTCTCAAGTGCCCAGCCACAATCAGTGGCTCCCTTGAAGTATATGAGAGTTCTCACAAGAATGGGGGAGGAGGAAAAAGATTTTCAGAATGTAAATCTGAAACCTGTAAAGCTTATCCAAAACATTCATGCTTATCCTCGCCACCTACCCTAACCCTCTGGTCTATCAGAGTTGGCAGTGAGGTTGGGTGACAACCATGTTAAGTTCAGAAAACCTTCCCAGATTATTTTTATTTTTATTCACAATATCCTTGCATCTGTCCTAACTGAGATCCATGAACTGAGAATTACCCAGCCACTTGAGTTACTTTGGGAGTATCGTGGCCACAAGGAGTCTATATATGAGATGCCCATTAAAACACACACATACAACTTGCACCTTAAATAAGATAATGGATGGGATTAGAAATACATACAATCACCTAAAGGAGATGGGGGTAGCTTCTCTGTATAATTAAAGATATTAACAGGCTGAAAGAATGTGTCAAATTGAATGGGAAGAAAATACAGATAAAAGAGAAAGTTGGTCAGTCAAGAAAACAGACCAAAGAAAGTTGCTGAAGCAAAGACGTGATAGTCTCCATCCCCAAGGGAGCCTCAACAACCAGATCTCGAATGTCATAGACAGCGGTTCTCAACCTGTGGGTCGCGACCCTTTCACAGGGGTCGCCTAAGACCATCAGAAAACACATACATAATTGCATATTGTTTTTGTGATTAATCACTATGCTTTAATTATGTTCAATTTGTAACAATGAAAATACATCCTGCATATCAGATATTTACATTATGATTCATAACAGTAGCAAAATTACAGTTATGAAGTAGCAATGAAAATAATTTTATGGTTGGGGGTCACCACAGCATGAGGAACTGTATTAAAGGGTCGCAGCATTAGGAAGGTTAAGAACCACTGTCATAGACCATTAACAAACCATCCCTATCAAGAGAAGGATGAGTCAGGCCACCCGAGACTTTTTCAATATTGTGTTAGCTATTCAGAGCCCTTTTCAATTCCATCTGAATTTGAGGATTGGCTTTTCATTTCTGCATAAAAGGTCATTAGAATTATGATAAGGATTGCATTGAATGTGTAGAGCACTTTGGGTAGTATTGCCATTTTAACAAAATTAAGGATCTAATCTATGAACATGGGATATCTTTCCATTTATCTAAGTCTTCCTTAATTTTTTTTCCCAGCTGTGTTCTATAGTTTTCAGTGTGTAAGTCTTTCATCTCCTTGGGTACACTTATTCCTGGGTATTATATTTGGGGGGAGAGTCTAAAGTGACCACTTTAAGTCATAAGTAAGATGACTTTTCTTGCTGCTCTGTGTATAATAGACCTCATAGAAGAAAGTGTAGAAACAGGAAGATGTATTGGATAATCCTAATGAGAGATTATGGTGGCTTTGACAATGGGGTAGTCTTGGGAATGGCAAGAAGAGGTTGGATTCAGGATACATTTTGAAAGTAAAGCCAAAAGATGGGATTGGCTGGAGTATAAAAAAGAGCTGAGCCCTAGCTGGTTTGGCTCAGTGGATAGAGCATTGGCCTGTGGACTGAAGGGTCCCGAGTTCGATTCTGGCCAAGGGCACATGCCCAGGTTGTGGGTTTGATCTCTGGTGGGGGGTGTGCAGGAGGCAGCTGACCAATGATTCTCTCTCATCATTAATGTTTCTATCTCTCTCTGTCCCTCTCCCTTCCTCTCTGAAATCAATAAAAATATATTTTAAAAAAAGCGCTGAGTCAAAGATCACTTCAAGATTTTTGACCTAAGTAACTGGTGAATAGTGGTGCCATTTACAGAGATGAAGAATGCTGAACAGGGTGCCAAGAAACAACAAAGAATTCTATGTGGATAAGTTGAGTTTGAGTTATCTATTAGACAGAAGTAACATTCAATACAAGTTGTAGTTACATATTCATTTGTTTACTTCTTTATTAACTGCTGTCACAGTTAACAGTAGATAGTAAACTATGTGAGGGCAAGAACCAAATCTTTCTCATTCACTGTTGCATCTCCAACAGCTAACACAATGCTTGGCACTTGGGAGACTATCATTAAATATTTTACAATAAATAAATCCAAATGCAATTTAGGTCTAGTTAGTCTTTCCTATATACTTGGTTTATAGCACTACTTTCAGATGCACATTCTTCTACTTTACTCATTGCTGCATTTCTAGCACTTTTTCTATTTTTATAAGATGTGAGATTCTTCTACTTATCATTTAATAAATCATGGAATGCCTATCACCCCATCTTTTTACTCTCTCTTTACCTTTCTCTCCATGTAATATCTGGCACAGTGGCATAGCTTTAATAAATGCTAAGAAAAAAATAAAGATCTGGTACTTCTCAATAACAATGGCTAATATTTATTGAGTGCAAGCTATGTGCCAGGTACCATGTAAAATGCTTTATATCCTCTCATCTCATGCTCACAGCAAATGTATCAGCATAAAGCCTGAATCATCTTTTTTTTTTCCTTTTAGTATTAGGGTCACACGCTTTGGAATATGAGCTTGTCTACATAGCCCAGAGAACAGTTGTGATGGGTACATTAATTTACTTAAGTGAATATATATCAATGTCATTAGAAAAAAAGATGCTGACTTGTGCCAGCATAAATAAAGCCTTGGAGAATTGCAATTGGGCAAATGAGTACCTTCAGGTTTAAAAAAATCTGTCAGTTAATAAATATTTACTGAGCCCTGCTATATATAGTTATTGGTGGGGGTGAAACACAAGATAGAGGATATGGACTTGGCTGGGAGAGTTGGATGGCCCTCTACATCTGAGTATGATTTGTGAAGTCTTTTAAATAGCACCCTTCTAAAAATTTCTAATAGCCAACCCACAGAGCAGAGGCTCCAAAAGTGGTTGCTATTCTGAGGTGACGGTGCCTTGCTAAGGAATGCAGGAAGCTATGTCCAAAGGGCACAGACAATTCCCTTCCACCCTGAGTGTGGGCTATGCTTGGTGACTTAGTCTCAAAGAGTACAGTTGGCAGGAAGGGGTGTGGGGAGTAACTTTACAGTGGAGAAGTCTGGCAAATGCTACTTCACGTGACCAAAGTCAACGTCAATATTGATATGTCATCTTGATAGCATGTGCCCCTGATATGATATCATGAGAATGGAACTTTACCTCTCTGGCCTTCTACCAAAAACCCATAGCCCCAGTCTAACTCTGAGAAAAATGTCAGGCAAACATAAATTGAGGGACATTCTAAAAGTTCCTTCCCAGTACCCCCTCAAAACCTCAAGAACAAGAGAAGAGAAACTGTCATCAAGAGCAAGAGAAGTCTGAGAAACTGTCCAGAGGAGGCTAAGGGAACAGGACACCTAAATATTTTCTTTCAGTGGTAATTCTTCTGTGGCTCAAGTGTTTAAACTCTTTACTGAGAGGTGTAGCATTTAAGAGTAAGAGTAAGAGGTATAGCCCTAGCTGGTTTGGCTCAGGGGATAGAGCGTCGGCCTGTGGACTGAAGAGTCCTGGGTTCAATTCCGGTCACATGCCAGGGTTGCAAGCTCGATCCCCAGTAAGGGGGGGCATGCAGGAGGCAACCAGTCGATGTGTTTCTCTCACATTGATATTTCTCTCTGTCTTTCCCTCTCTCTTCCACTCTCTCTAAAAATCAATGGGAAAATATCCTATGGTGAAGATTTAAAAAAAAAAAAGTAAAATAAAGCTAGAAGTAGCATACATACTACCATTATATATTTATGGTTGTTTTTATTCAAAATATGGAACAACTCCTATATGGATCATTTTATAAGTTTAGTAAAAGGGATGCTGGAATTAGAAGACATGAGCCTCTGCAATGAAATGTGTGTGTGTGTGTGTGTGTGTGTGTGTGTGTGTGTGTGTGTGTGTGTGTGTAAAGAAAGAAAGGATGACTGATTTTTCCATTAGACATTCAAAAATATGTCACGAGGCATTCAAAACATTCTCACGCTAGGCATAGTGTTTCGTTCGGGAAATACAGGCTGAAGAAGACATGGACTCGGCTCTCAAGGGGCCTTCGACGTAGAGCCAGAAACAAGACCGTGATTCCATATGGAATAATTATAGAGAATGCTATGGGTACAAGAAGTGGGTCATCTCAGTGAGGAAGTGACAACTGATAGGAGTTTTGAAGGATAAAACTGAGGTGGTAAAGAACAAGAAAGGTGAGGGTCGGCGGGGCTCAGTGGGAAGGCCCTCTAGGAAAGAGAACAGAAGGTGTGAAGGTATATCAATTTGAGGAAAAGGCCAACCTGTACAATATGGCTGAAGGGTATGAGGGAGGTAGGGGATGGACTGGATGGAATGTACATGAACATACACATAAAATAACTCCAGAACATTTTTTTAATATATTTTATTGAATTTTTACAGAGAGAAAGGGAGAGGGAGAGTTAGAAACATCGATGAGAAACATCCATCAGCTGCCTCCTGCACACTCCCCACTGGGGATGTGCCCACAACCAAGGTACATGCCCTTGACCAGAATCGAACCCGGGACCTTTCAGTCTGCAGGCCGACGCTCTATCCACTGAGCCAAACCGGTTAAGGCAAACTCCAGAATATTTAAAGGGCAACTTCACTGCCTAAGTTCTAGCTGATGTCCTTTCTTCTCCCTGAAGCTTTCAGCACACTCCAATCCACAAAGATCGTATCAGTCCAGTTTACTGAGGAAGAATCATGTGATATTTTGTGACATCTCTTGTTCATTTTCATCTCATTTCCATTCCTTTGCCTTGAAGGCAGCTTCTAAATATATTTACTTGCCCCGCTGGCATGGCTCAGTGGTTGAGCGTCGACTTATGAACCAGGAGGTCACAATTTGATTCCCGGTCAGGGCACATGACTGGGTTTCAGGCTTGGTCCCCAGTGTGGGGCCTGCAGGAGGCAGCTGATCAATGATTCTCTCTTATCATTGATGTTTCTGTCTCTCTCTACCTCTCCTTTCCTCTCTGAAATCAATAAAAATATATTTTAAAAATAAGTAATAAGTAAATGTATTTACTTGCCAGGCCCTCCTTTAGATACTGGGATATAAAATAAACAAAATGAAAATCCTGCCCTCACAGTTTACTGTTTCAGTAGAGGGAGACAGATAGTAAATAAGTAAGTAAATATGTAGTTTGTTAGATGGGACTAGGAATGCTTTGGAGGATAAGTATGTCTATTGCAGTACTTACTAAGTTGTGTTATAATTACCTGTGCAAAGAGTGTTTTTCTTTTTTTTTTACAGAGCTTTTTAAAAAATATATTTCTTTATTGATTTCAGAGAGGAAGGGAGAAGGAGAAAGAGACAGAGACATCAATGATGAGAGAGAATCATTGATTGGCTGCCTCCTGCACGCCCCCTACTGGGGATCGAGCCCGCAACCCAGGCATGTGACCTTGGCCGGAATTGAACCTGGGACCCTTCAGTCCACAGGCCGATGCTCTATCCACTGAGCCAAGCCAGCTAGGGCCCTAGATTGTTTTTCAAGGCCATAATTTGATTTTATTAATTCCTATAGCTTACTGGTCCTATGCCTAGAACTGAGTGTGTATATATATATATATATATATATATATATATATGACCTTTACAACCAAACGACCAGAACGACAGGTCAACCAGTCACTATGATGAGCACTGACACTGCCAACCTCCCGTGGCCCCTCCCCTTGGCAGCCAACCTCCTGCAGCCCCTCCCCCCAGCTGGCCAGCCCCCCAATAGGCCTCGATCGCAGGCCAGGCCAAGGGACCCCACCTGTGCATGAATTCGTGCATTGGGCCTCTAGTGTATTTAATAAAAACAGAACAGCAGTATTAGTTGACCCTGAGATGAGCTTCCTTGTTTAAATCCAATTTCTGCTACTTATCAGCATGACCTTGGATAAGGTACTTAGTTCTCTGTGTGTGGCTTTCCTCATTTTTTTAAAAAAAAAGGCAAAGATGGTACCTTCCTCATAGGGTTGTTGGGATGATTAAATGAGATAATATACTAAAGCACTTAAAATAATACCCCTGCATAGGTAGCACTTAATAATTGATACTGTTATTATTAAAAAATTGTCTGTGATCTGAATATGTTCCAACAGTATGAACTTTAGGGCAATTAAAATAATGTATTGTCATTTGAAAAATCTGTTTATGCTAACCAAGGTCTTCAGATGAACCATCCTCTAAATTTACACCAGCATATCAGTGCAGCACAAATGTAGTCTGAGAGGTTTACCCAGAATATGCAGACGTGAGCAGCTGACACAGGCCCTGGCTCTCCTTTTGTGAACCTCAGACCCCACCTTGCATCCAGCTCTCCCCAGAGCTGCCTAGTTGCTAGGTTTGGGAACATGGTGTTAAAAATACAATTGTCCAGTTTATTTGATGATAATGTGTTCTGACAGTATTTAGCCTACAGGCCATGTACATTTCCATCATCTCTTCTCAGTAAAGAGATTGCCTGGAGCTATGTCAGTGTCTAGAAATATTGTCTTCTCAATTGTCAACAAAGTAAAAAAGAGTCATTTCTTAAATTTGTCTGGGATACTGTAGTTGGCAGAGCACTCTCCTATCCATTATCATTCAATCCACAAGCAAACACTCCACAGAGACAAGAAAGGGTGATCATTTCCACTTAGCAGCTATGGAAACAGAGGCTTATAAAGTTAGGCCTCAGCCAAGTTGGCTGAGCTTCTTCTAGCTCATGATTCTGTCTCTATGCCCTACCCCAGGCTTCCCACACATCCTGGGATCCTCCCAAGCATTCAACATGTTGACATGGGCCCTTTCCCTTGGTGTTTATCCATCACTATATCTTTTTTTAATTTGTCTAATACCTACTCCTGTTTAGAGCCACAACATTCACAACTATACTTTTTTCAGGTCAGGTGAGCCTCACCTCAGTCCACTAGAGCATCATAGGCCTTCTGCGTCCAGTCTCTTGTGGTTCTATCACTGGGGCTGACACTCCATGGTTGGAGGATGGAAGTTGAAATTCTGAAGTGACTCTAAAAAGGTTCATAGTTGCCATAAATATAATAGTGATAGACAATCCGTTACCGTGGCACAAATCTAGGCAAACTGAGGTTCTCCTGGAAAATACAGTGGGGCCTTGACTTATGAGTTTAATTCGTTCCGTGACGGAGCTCGTAACTCAAATTACTCGTATGTCAAATCTTAAAGTGAACGAGTGAGACACGTGATGCTGGGCTGATGTTGTGGCGTTCACTGTGACGTTCTCTGCGCCAACTAGCGGTGGGGTATCTGAAGCTGGCTCATAACCCGAATTTTAGCTCGCAACTCAAAGCAAAAAATCGGCCGAGAGATGGCTCGTATCTCGAAAAACTCGTTAGTCTGGACACTCGTAAGTCAAGGCCCCACTGTATACTCTCCTATTTCTCAGGCCAGCAACATTTTTTAAAATTAGTGTGTGGTAGATTTAGATAATTTTGCTAACTTATTTTACCAAATAAGAGTAATAAATAGTAATCATCCTAAAATAATAATATAGGAACATTTTCACACCAAAAAGGTAGGAGAGGTAGAATCTCAAAATAAGAAACAATACATTTAGCTTTATGAAGAACTCAGAAATCATTTTTTTTATTTTTTTTTTAGAAATCATTCTTATGTTTCTTATTCTATAGAGGTCTGTGTGAAACACTTCACAGGCACTTGCTCTGGAGCTGGCATTTGGAATCACTGCTCTGGGACTTATAATATTATTTTGCCCTAATATCGTTGACTCCTGCTGTGTTCAGAACTAGAGAATTCCAGGCCTAAGAAAGCATGGGTGTGGACTAACAATAAAATTTGTCTGTACCTCTGAATTGGAGCCAAGACTTGTGAATTGTTCTTTCTGGATATACTATTAAAAGCAGTGAACATGATATTATTAGGCATCATTTGGAACAGTGCATTTGTTTTGTAGTGGTTAGGACAACATGTTAATCCTAGGAATAATTATGGAATCTGCAGTCAGCAGAGGGAAGCACCTGATTGGATGTCACATGTTACTGCAACATAATATGTTCAAGACCTGTACACTAAAAAGTACAAAACATTGCGCAGGGAAATTAATGAAAGCCTAAATAAATGGAGAGGTATATGTACTGTGTTCATGGGTTGAAGACTCAATGTTAGTAAGGTTGACCCTTGAATAACGTGGTTTGAACTGCACAGATACTTATGCCTGGATTTTTTTCAATAAATACAGTCAGCCCTTTCATATCACACGTTTCACAACCCCAGATCAACCAACCACAGATCAAAAATATTTTTTGCATTCTCAACTGCAGTTTCCCAACCATGAATCAAAAATGCTGTTTTCAATCTGTGGTTGGTTGAAACTGCTGATGCGAAGGGCCAACTGTAGTTAAGTTTTGGGGGAGTCAAAAGTTATAAGCAGATTTTCAACTGCATGGGTGTTGGCCCATTTAAGTCCAACGATGTTCATGAGTCAACTGTAGCTATCTACACAAAAACCTGTACACATATATTTATAGCAGCTTCATTTATAATTGCCAAAATCTGGAAATACCCCAATGTCCATCAACTGGTAAACGGATACATAAATTGTGATTCATCTCTACAATGAGATACTCAGCAGTAAGAAGAAAATATCTATTGATACATGAAACACCATGGGTGAATCTCAAACACATTTTGAGTGAAAGAAAACTTACATATGAGTACATACTGTAGAACTCCATTGATATGAAATTTTAAAACGGGCAAAACTAATCTATAGTGATGGGAAGCAAATAAGTGGTTCCTTGCCTCGAGACTGGGAAGGATTGATTAGAAAGAGACAAAGATAGAAACATTCTCTATCTCAATTGGAGTAGTGATTACATGGGTGTAGATGTTTGTCAAAACTCAATAAACTTAAAATATTTGTTGGCTGTAAAGTACAGTTCAATCAAGATTATTTTGAAAGTAAAAATAAATTTTTGAATTGATTTTTTTGAATTAAAATTTTTTATCAATTCCTAACTGTGTCCTTGTGCTAGCTTCCATGCATATAAGGGTTGCACCGATGCAGTCTCAGGTTGTTGCAGATATGAGCTCTTCATTTGGAAATAATGGCGTGCCTAGACAGGTATATAGAGGTGAAGTATCTAACCAAATAGAAGCAGTGATTTTTTATTATTAGAGTACTACTTACCATCTGAATATATAAGCAGCAACAGGTTTTGCAGGCAGAAGACAAAGTAAAGTCATAGGGATGGCTTGTGGAGAAAGAAAAAAGAAAAGGCTATGTGACTTCCTTACAGGCCAGTGGGAAAGTCATTAGATGCTCTCAGCTCTTCAATCTTGGAAGAAATTCCTGAATCAGTAATATTGAGGATTAAAGAAGAAAGGATGTTCACACTCCAGCAGCCTGGAGTTCTGAGTGGATCACAGTAGGCATCCCTCAGCCAAAGTAAAATGAGAGAGAAACACTGTGTAATGGATGGGCCCACTTATAGGCACATGTGCAGAAGGAGGCATGGATGGGAACACGTGGAAGCCTTATTTGTAAAAGCTAGAAAATGTAAGCAACTTAAATGGGAAATGATTTAATAAATAAGACACATCAGGCCCTACCGGCATGGCTCAGTGGTTGAGCATCAACCCATGAACCAGGAGGTCACGGTTCGATTCCCGGTCAGGGCTTCAACGTGTTCCCATCCATACCTCCTTCTGCACAGGTTTTAATTGAAGGGCCATGACATCCCTGGAGCAGTGTCCTGGAGCAGGAATTTATCAATGTTTCCAGAACCACCACGAATTTCCAGTCAGACAGTTACATTGACGCAATGGTTCCACCAGCCTCTTCTCCACCCCACTCCCACAAGCCCCATGCCCTGAGAGCATGCCCTGAGACCATGCCCATCCAGCAACCTTCTGCTGATGATTTAGTTTTCCATGGAGGCTTGCCTAGTGGGAGAAAGTGCGGAGGGGAGGAGGCAAGTATAACAGTGTAGGTGTTGGTTGTGTTTGTCACTGAAAGGCAATCAAGTGGCCTGCTTCTTGCTTCCAGGCCTTTATTATGAGGCCCCTTATCCTAGTGTTCCAAGTTTTCTGTGTGCACTGGAAGCTTTTACAAATCCTAATGTCCAAGTCGTACCCGCTACCAATCAAATGGTGTAGAGCACCAGGCAGTTGTCAGCTGCCACCGGCTTGGGAGACCCTATTGTGTCTCTCTTCCCAACTCCATCTTCAGTGAAATCATGCTTGAAATCAACTGTGGTGGAAGTTTTTGTACCACTGAATTCCCGTGGTCGGCAAACTGCGGCTCGCGAGCCACATGTGGCTCTTTGGCCCCTTGAGTGTGGCTCTTCCACAAAATACAATGTGCGGGCACGCATGTACAGTGCAATTGAAACTTCGTGGCCCATGCGCAGAAGTCGGTATTTTGTGGAAGAGCCACACTCAAGGGGCCAAAGAGCCGCATGTGGCTCTCGAGCCGCAATTTGCAGAGCCGCAGTTTGCCGACCACTGAATTAGACCATAAGTCAGGTGTGTGTGTGTGTTTTTCTTTCTAAGGAGCCAATTATTAAGCACTTACCAGCACACCACTGAAGCCAGGAATCTAGGGTTTTTAAAGATCCCCAGGTGATTCCCATGTACAGCAAGATTTGGGAACCAGTCTCCGTTTCCACCTACATGGTGCTCAGTGCGGCCTTGGAGAACGTGATGTCCCCTGCTAACTCTAGGAATGGGTATGTGAGCCTGCAGCTTTCTTTCTAACCTGGGGCCACTGTCTCTGAAAACTTTCAGAGAGGGCAACCTTCATTCTGTTCCGAACGCTGAACTCTGTCCTTTGATGTGTTGGGGGTGGATCGCTGGAAGTTTTGGACGAGGCTTGTTATGACCCTTTTCGTGAAGGGTGTCTTGTCACATTTGGAGTCCAAGCTGAAAATGGCTCCACAGGACATTTCCCATATGACATTATGAAATGTCCCTTATTCTATTGTATGTTCAATTGCATGTGTTGTACTTCCATTTATTGACTTAAGAAGTCAAAGTAATAAAGGGCATCTGCAAATGTTAAGAATAATGCTTTTGTTATATTTTTAAAAACATTTTAAAAAATTAACTTTAAGATAAAATGTTTATCACTGATTCACCTGGGAAGAGGGAAAGTGTTGGACATTGCCTGACTCTCATGGCCAAGGACCTGAGTCAGGGCTAAGATTTAACCCTGGGGTTCGGAGCTGAAAGACAGAGAGGGGTTAGGCGAGGCCAAAGTCCTCAGATAGTACTGCAAAGGGAACACTCAGGCTGTGTTATTAGTTGGATGGAGGCCCAGCTGTGAGGGGTAAAAGACCCAGGACCTCAGTAGAGGGCCTGGACAACACGTGAACTTGGATTCGCCTGGCCTTACCCAGTCCCCAGCTTGTTATCATATTCCATCTCTACCTTAGTTCTCTTGACTCCTGACATTGTATTGCCCCCAAACTGATTCTTCCACCGTCCTGTCTGGCTTCCCTTATTATGCATCCCTGTGGCTGAGCACGGACATGTCCTTTGTCCCACAATACTGCCAAATGCTCAAAGGTTTGCAGCCTTACACTGCTTTGTTTTGTTTTTAATATATTTTTTATTGATTTCAGAGAGGAAGGGAGAGGGAGAAAGAGATAGAAACATCAATGATGAGAGAGAGTCATTGATCGGCTGCCTCCTGCAAGCCCCCTATTAGAAATCGAGCCCACAACCTGGGCATGTGCCCTTAGCCAGAATCAAACCAGGAACCCTTAGGCCAACGCTCTATCCACTGAGCCAAACCGCCTAGGGCCTTACTCACACTGTTTGATCAAGCTTCCAGCTTTACTTTGGCACTGACTGCTATGTTATGTCCTGTCACAAGGCTGATATAGGGCCTGAAGGGGCACTAGAAAATAAATGAGGAAAAATAGGAGAAGCAATTTACAATTTATTAAGATTTAAGTGTCACATTTCATCCCCCCCTCCCCCCCAGCTCCCCACTCTCCAAACAGAAGGGCACTGGAAATGGAGACACCAGGAAAAAAATTGACCAGAGAACTACCAATATAAGACACTATCTGTATTAACTGGCTACTCTGTATCAGGCACTATGCCCGGTATTTCATATATTAATCTGTGACCTTATTTAATCCTGTCAGTATCCCTTCAAAGTAAATATTACTTTCTACTTCAAAATAGGATTACTATCCCATTTCACAGATGGAGAAACTAAAGCTTAAGAGCGTTAAGTGCACAAAATCATGTCTTAGAAAAATTTTCATAGCATTGCATTTCAGTTGAAGACATTGAATGTCTAAGTTCTTCAGGGGAGGGAGACAGCCAGAGGGCTAGTATCAGAGAAAGGCTTCATGAAAGATCTGAGGTTCTAGGAGCAGAGCCTTGAAACGTGAGCAGAACTTGGGGAGAAGAAGAGGTAGAAGGAATTCCAGGTCTGCAGGAAGGAGGCAGAGGATGGAGAAAGCATGATTCAGAAGGGTGTCTGATGAAAGGCCGGAGGTGGTCCTACCTGCCTGGCACCGAGGATTTGGTTTAAAAATGTTGAAAAGGGGAGACTTATGTAATACTTCAAACAATTAAAAATTTAAATTAAAAAAAAATGTTGAGAAGGTATCATAGACCCAGTGAGGGAGGCCCCTTGGCTGTGAAGATTGAAAGTGGAAGAATTTCCTGTCTACTCTCCCCTGTACTCCATAGCATCACTTCCTAGGCCATGCCCTGCAGCTGTGTGATGCAGTGGGAAGACCATACAGTGTGAAGCTGGCTGCTCCATAGCTAGGTGAGGTTCAAGTTACTTTGCCTTCCTGAGTCTGTTGCTTCACTTGCAAAATGGAATGTAGTGATGATTTCTCACATAAGATAACCTTCATTGAGTACCCAGCACTGTTGAATAGGTTGCCCCTTTGGTTGTCCTTTAATGCTCATGGTCTGGCTCAAGTGCTACAAAGTCTCTACAGGCAACTCAAGATGGAGCCAGTTCTTGGAAAAAAGGCAAGATCACCCCCGCTTCCTGCACATTCTATTCCTGCTTATGCATTCTGATGTCCTGCTTGCTTTTTTAGACTCTAAGTGCTATCCTGCTGACTCACTTCCGACTTCTCCTTCATCATGCTCAGCTCCTGAAAATGGAACAGAGTGGAAAGGGCCGGATACTGTGCTGTCTGGCAATGTGGTTAAGAGGAATTGGGTGGCTATCAGGCCAGCCCAAGTGGATGGAATGCTGGGGACATGAACTGAGCAATGCCCAAAGTGTTTTTCTCATCTGACACAGAGGACACTCTGCCTGGCCTGTAATACTAATAATAACCACTCCACTCACTGCCACTGATGAGGAGCCAGGCAGGCCCTGGGCTGTGTGCTTTCCATGGCTGTCTATTTGAATCATCACAATAACTGGAAACGTCGGAGATTCTCTCTATTTTATGGACAAGGAAATTCAGACTATGACAGGTGAAGGAACTTTCCCAAGATCACAGAGCTCAAAAGGGGCAGAGCAGGGATTCAAACCCATGATCTAGATCTATACTGTCTAATATGGTAGCCACGAGCCACATGAGGCTAATGAGCACTTGAAATATGACTAGTGCGACTGAGGAAATTGAATTTTTAACTCAATTGGGTTGTGTTGTAAATGCAAATATATGTCAGATTTCAAAGACCTAGTATTAAAATATATATAATTTTTTATATTGATTACATGTTTAAGATGACAATATTTTGGATATATTGAGTTATATAAAATATATTAAAATAACTATATATCTGTTTCTTTTCATTTTTAATGTGACTACTAGATATTTAAAATTTCATAGTGGCTCTCATTATATTTCTATCATATAAAGAATGTCCCAAAAATGTATACACACTTTAACAGCTGCAGATTCTATTACATTTTGAAAATGAAATGTATTTTCATAAACACTCCCTTCAAAGTGTGTATACATTTTGGGGGGACATCCTATATATATTTAGACAGAGCTGATCTGAACCATGAACATTAAATGGTCATTGGGCCAGTGATTTATCAATTGATAATTTGATAAATTACATTTTGATAATTTGGGGGGGCATGAATCCCCAATTTATGTATTTTTGACTTATTTATAAATTATATACATGTACATTACTCTGCATATTATGTATATTATAAAACACTGACAAAATGGACATTTTAAAAAGATGAAATTAAAAATAAGCAGAATTAGTTGTACCCATTTCCTCTTAGAGCCTAATAGCTTACTTTGTCAACTTGGAGTATGTTCACACCATTTTGGAAACTCCTGCACTACACTTAGTGCTCTTAGAGGGCAGAGATTTTTTTTTTAAATATATTTTATTGATTTTTTACAGAGAGGAAGGGAGAGAGATAGAGAGTTAGAAACATCGATGAGAGAGAAACATCGATCAGCTGCCTCCTGCACATCCCCCACTGGGGATGTGCCCGCAACCCAGGTACATGCCCTTGACCGGAATCGAACCTGGGACCCTTCAGTCCGCAGGCTGACGCTCTATCCACTGAGCCAAACCGGTTTCGGCGAGGGCAGAGATTTTAATTCATGTATCCCCTCCCACATTATTGAACGTAGCACCAAACCTACATACACTTCATGCTCAAAAAACGTTTGTGTCAGGAATCAGTAGCTCTTAATATGCAATAATTTTTTGGTGGATTGGATTATTTCTTTATTTCACATGTATTGAGCACTTTCTAGGTGCTAGGTACTATAATAGGTGCTGAAAAATAAGTTTAAGAAGCCCTGGCTCAGGTTGATCAATGGTTATAGCATCGGCCCACACACCAAAAGGTGTCAGGTTTGATTCCCAGTCAACGGCAGGTATCTGGGTTTCAGTTCTCTCCCCGCCCCTGGTTGAGGAGCAAGCAGGAGGCAACTAGTCAATGTGTATCTCTCACATCAATGTTTCTCTCTCTCTCTCTCCTTCCTCCCATCCTTCCCTTCCACTCTCTCTGAAAAAGCAATAGAAAAAATATCCTCAGGTGAGGATTAACAAAACAAAACAAACAAAAAGTTTAAGAAAATTCAGCCCCTTCCAGGCCAGTGCTTCTCAAACTTGAGCATGTGTAAGAATCACCTGGAGGGCTTGTCAGACAGATTCCTGCCCGCACCCCCAAGAGATTCTGATTCAGAAGGCCTGGGATAGAACCTGAGGCTGCATTTCTAAGAAGCTTCTAGGAAACTACCCTTTGGAGGAGACTGATATGCACTGGGAAATTGGAAACGCATCCCAAATATTATGTGAGGATGGGGCTAGGGAAAGAGAATGAACATATATTAAACTTTCACTGTTTGCAAAGAACTTTCAAAATATATAACCTCATTTAACCCTCACCACAACTTGGTGAGGCATATATTATCTTCATGTTCAGTTGAGGCAACTGAGATGCAGGTTAGTTAAATTACCTAAGTCATAGAGCTAGTAAACAGCAGAGCTTAGATTGGTACCTACTTCTCTGCACTGAAGAACTCATGCAAATATTTAGTGTGTCTTCATCTTTTAGACACTGCCCTGGGAACCTGAGTGGGACAGACAAGCTCTCTGTCTTGGTCAAACTCAGTGGGACAAACAAGCTCTCTGTCTTGGTCAAACTCAGTAAACAATTAAAATACAGAGTTTTCAGCGCTATGAGGGAGGCAGTGCAATGGAGCTTTATAACAGAGACACAACTCTACAACAGGGTTGGGAAAGTTTTCCAGGAAAAAAAAAAAGTAAAATTTACAGGAAGAATTGCATGATAAGTTAGAAAGTGGAGGGTGTGTGAGGAATGTTTTGAACTGAAGATATGCATGAAGGCTAGGAGAGACTGAAAGAAGTTTAGAATGTCTGAAGAGGGTGGATATGAGAGATAAGGCCCCGAGGAAGGCGGGAACCAGCTAGTGCTGGGTCATTTAGACTTACTGACTTTAATCAAGGGTAGGAGCATGGTCAGACTTGAATTTTTAAAAGATTGCTATCCTCTCAGTGCAGGATGGATTAGAGAAGAGCTAGCCTGTAAGCAGGAAGATGCACTAAAGATGCCAGTAGTGAAAATTTTAGTAATACTGTGGCAACTGGGAATGGGAAGGAGGTTAGAAGTGTTCCAAAGTGTTGAAAACTTTATGCTTGATTGGAAGGGGAGGAGTGGGTAGGCAAAAGAGAAGTCAAAGATGATCTCCAGGGTTCTCAGTGCACATTTTTTGTAAAAGAAGGTTCTGTAAGCTTATTATTTCATTTTTTAAAAGTAATTCAGATAAGTGAAGTTATGTGAAAGTGAAAGAAAGATGATGCTTTAGTAAGATTTCAATGACTAGAATTTATTGGCTTAGAGAATATGGGAGAAAATTACGATCTTTATGGTTAACTTTATTATTTTATTGTTTTAATTTGCATTTGTATGATAGGCTTACTGTCCATTGAGAGTTGAGTTGTGAATGCTGGACGTAACTCCTCTTTTTGCCAAGATCAAGATTGGCCACGAAGGACCAGCCATAGGTATGAACTGCCATTATACTGAGTTTCTTCTGCGACAGTTTGTTGAGTAACCTTGAACCTTTAATTTCTGGAGCTCCACTTGCCTTTTTGCTCCCCCTAGCTTTTCACACCTTATGCCTTTAAAAGGGATAGTAGAGGGCTCCTATCAATGGACCAGCGAAGACTTGGACTCCGCCTTCTTCTTTTGGGCCACGCCCCCTCTCCCTTAAACCACACCCCCTTCACTGATCCCGCCTCCTAAAAAAAAGTCGTCGCTGATATGACAGCGAATTCTCCACAATCCTGACCTATAGAAAATCTGAAAGGTGGGACCGAGATCAATCTTTTTGTCCATTTGTTAAATCAAGTGTCTATCTGGCACCAGTCCCAGCCCACTTCATCTTCAAGCCAAGGATTGGTTGCTCTGTTCTTGGTCCCCGGCTCATGATTGGTTCTTTCATTCCACCCTCTCTTCCAGCTTTGCAGGCGGGATTAGCACGCAGCTTCCTGCTCCTGCCAAAAAAATAAAAGAAGAAAAAGAAAAGAGGAGAGAGGCGAAAGAAAATGTCACAGAGATCTTTGGGTTTTAATTCGCTGCTAGCCTTGTCGGTCAGGCCAAACTCTGCCTTTTGATTGGTTTCTCTATCTGCCCATCCCAGATAGGGGCGGGATTTCCCCAGGAGACCCACATCTTGTTGCCACTGGCCGAACAGTGCGCCTGTCTGAAGCTCGGGTCCCAGGATTGGGAGCGGATGCGGACAGGTGGGCGTGGATTGGCTAGGGAAGCCGGTCAGTGCGAGACGGGGGCGGGGCCTCGGCGGCTGGTTGCGCGTGTCCGCCGCTGGCTCCGCTCTATCCGGCTTTGCTAGGGGAGGTGAGTCTGGCCGCGGCTGCACCGGCGGCTGAGGAGGCGGCGGCTGAGGAGAAGACGGCCGCAGCGACTGAGGAGGAGAAAGCGGCCGCGGGGACTGAAGCCGGGTGGGGGGGGAGGGGGGGAGACGGAGCAGCCTTGAGCCCTGCGGGGGCCGTCGTGCGGGGGGATCCACCCGCTCTCCCCCCCAACCCTCCTAGCAGCAGCAGCAGCCGGCGGCGGGGGTAGGAATCTGCCCGCTTCCGACTGCACCCCGCCCGCCTCTCCCGGGGCTGCTATTCTTTGGCCCCGGGACCCTCACCTCCTCCCGGGGCGGTTCCCTCTGTCTGGGCGTCCGAGTGCTCCCCGCCTCTCTTTCATTCCTGCCCGCACCTCCTCGCCTTCACTTTGCCCTGCTCCTCTTTCTCCTCGCGGTCCTGCCCGTCGCCTCCTCGGCTCGCGCTCTCTCTCTCCTGCCTCCTTCCTGGCTCTTCTCTGTTCGGGAAAGTTTAGTACCAACCCCCCCCCCCCCGCCCCCCAACCGGGTCAGCCTGCCGAAGAGGAGGGGGGAGATGTAGGGAGGCTGCGAGCGCGAGGGGGGGAAGCCGGGCTCCCTGAAAATTGCCCCCCATCTTCTTTCGGGGTGGCTGGAACCTTTTTTAATCGTGTTTTCGAGGAGGCGGTAGGTGTTTAGAAAAGGATGTGGGGATGGAAGGGGTAGATGAGTCAACCCTCTTAGGAGATTCTCAGGGTGGTGCGCTGCCCGGTCCTTCTCGCGTGCGGAGTTCAGGGGGTCAGGAGGCTGGGCCTTTATTCCCACATTCGAAGTTGGAGCCTCCCCCGAAGTAAGGATGGCGTTTTAGTACCCACTTGTGGCAGGAAACCTGGGGGGCACGGGGGGGTTCCTTTTCCCTTTTTCTTTTCTTTTTCCTTTTTTATTTTTATTTTTGGCAATCCACACCCTTCCACACACACGCACCCCACAATCCAACACCAAGATCCTCCAACTCGTTCGGATTGACTGACGAAGACGGAAAGCCAGTTGCGCCCCATGGTTTTTGAGGTGGCGTGAGTGGTTTTTCTTCATTTTTTTTTTTCAATGGCCAAATGACAGCTTTGACCTAGTTTGCTTTCCAATCAGAGGGCATATTTTATTTTATTTTTTTGAATGTCTCTTTGTGGCGCGAGAGCCAACGCAAAAATGATGGCGGCTTACAATGGCGGTACATCTGCGGCAGCAGCAGGTCACCACCACCACCATCACCACCACCTCCCACACCTCCCTCCTCCTCACCTGCACCACCACCACCACCCTCAGCACCATCTCCACCCGGGGTCGGCGGCCGCCGTCCACCCCGTCCAGCAGCATACCTCTTCGGCCGCGGCCGCCGCCGCCGCAGCGGCCGCCGCTGCTGCCATGCTAAACCCCGGGCAACAGCAGCCATACTTCCCATCACCGGCCCCTGGCCAGGCCCCTGGACCAGCTGCAGCAGCCCCGGCTCAGGTACAGGCTGCCGCAGCTGCCACGGTGAAGGCGCACCATCATCAGCACTCGCATCACCCGCAACAGCAGCTGGACATTGAGCCGGATAGACCGATCGGATACGGAGCCTTCGGTGTTGTCTGGTGAGTGTCAAAGGGAGGACACAACTTCTTAGGGTGTCTTCTCGTGGTGGTGATGGGGCGAGTCACCGCCTAGGGCGGTCTCCACGTTGACCAAAGTGGAGCAGGACACACTCGCTGCACGTGGTAAAGAGGAAGACACCCTCTGTAGGAAGACACACCCTCACTTGCGTGGTCAAGAGGCCTAATGCATGGGCTGTCTAAGCTTATACCTTTTTTTTTTTTTAAATTGTTAATCCCCACCTGAGGATATTTTTCCAGTCGATCTTTTAGAGACAGTGGAAGAGAGAGGGAAAGACAGAAACATGGATGTGAGAGAAACACATCCATGGGTTGCCTCCTGCAAGCTCCCGACCAGGGCCCAGGAGGAGGAGCCTGCAACCAAGGTACGTGCCCTTGACCGGAATCGAACCCGGGATCCTTTGGTCCGCAGGCCAACGCTCTAGCCACTGAGCCACACCGGCTAGGGCTAAGCTTATGCTTTTGAGTCATGTCACATTTTGGTGGAGAAACCTGTTTGCTGTCTGACCAAACTTTTTGTTTAGAATCTAACCAAGCCACTTAAGTGTGGGATCCATAGATGAATGTGTGAAACGGTTTTTCCTGCGAAAACCTTGGGCATCTCTCCTGTTTGATTTAGAGTGAACCAGTTGCCCAATTGCAGCAAATGTCACAACAGACCCAAACTCGATTCCTTTTCATCATTTTACCATTGGGATGTACCTTGCAAAACTACTTTGCTATCCCTCCCGTCTTTTCAGTCCTTAATTTGAGATCTTGATCCCCAGGAAGAAGATAGGGTTCATATTTGAACCAGTTAAGTCACTTCTTGCGTGGTTTATTTTAAACCGTAAGGCTACAGTTGGGAAGTATTTCGCTTCAGCCTTTTGATAAGAATGCATTAAATATAGCATCACACATGAGTACCACAAATGAGGTCAGTAGATGGTAGCTATACAGTGGCCCACATTTGGTGTAATGTTTTAGTGTCATTTAGTGCCTCTTAATTTGCTCTTATCCCTTGGTTGGTTGCTGTAGTAGGAAGTATGCTTTTTAAACATATGAAACTGCTCTACTTTTGCTGGTGCTAAGATATTTCTCAAAGTCCAAGGGTTTCTTAAACGCAACATTGTGTCTGGTCTTAGGAAGATTGGTAGTTTATAATAAAATGTACTTATCATTGTAGGGTTCTATTTGTGTCCAAACTAGAGTGAACCGAGTTTTTCCACCAAGGATTTAGTACTGTGGTGTGGATAGATGAATTGATGTCTTGAGTGCATTCAAAAATAGATTCTTGTTAATGTCTAGAAAAGCCCCCATCACCACAGGAAAATGAACAAACTCTTTGGAACTAGCCTCGTAAATGTCTCCTTTCGTCATTGTTTTTCAGGCTATACTTGATGAATATCATTTTTGCATTGTATCTGGCCATCTTTACATATATTTAAGATTTCATAATGTAGGCTACTAAGTGATGGGATCTGTTTGCGTGTGTTTTTGTTTGTTTGTTTTTGTTTTAAACTAGTAGTGTTTTCCCAGCTAAATCTCCCAGGAGATTGCTGCTGTAGTGCTCCCTTCTCTAAGGTGTGTGGGATTCCTGGTGGCAAAGAGTAATGGTGCCTCTTTGATCGTTCTGCTCAGGGACCTGCCTGTTCCTGCCTTCCTCTCTTCTCTTCCATATCCTATCCTCAGGGATTGCACTGTGAACTTCCTTCCATTTCTTGCCTGACCCTTGAGGATTTCAAAGCTTGATTGGGGGGGAAGGGGGGGGAAGCGGGCAGGAAAAAAGTTGTTCCTTGCTTTAAATTTTGTCATTGATTTACTGAGAATTTGTGTGGATTTTCTTAGCCATGGATACTCTTTCATTGTAGTGCTTTGCATACAGTGCTAAGAACTAGAGATACTGAAAGGGAAATGGGTTGTATTTCCTATACTATAAAGGTGTTACCTACATTTCTATCAAATGGTGATGTTACCTGTAGAAATTTTAACTTCAAGTTGGTGCTAAGGGAAAAGTTTTTATTTTTAAAGGCGAGGGAGGTGAGGAATTGGAGTGCTGAAACATCACCCACAGTGAACATTCTGATAATAGGTATTCTGAATTACTGATATATTAAAATCCCAGTATGTTTGATTTGAATTCATTCTAGATCTTTCATTGATTGACTCCTTCTACCACTCTATGGAGTTTGTTCCATATACTTCAAGTGCCTCCTGTGTACCATCTTCTGTTGTGGTACATCAGTTGTTTTGTATTTGCCTGTCTCACTGACTACATTTGTAAGCCCCTTAGGGGTAAGGACTGTGGTCTACAAAAACACATTTTTTTGTCCTAGCCGGTTTGGCTCAGTGGTAAGAGCATAGGCCTGTGGACCGAAGGGTCACGGGTTCAATTCCAGGTCAAGGGCACGAACCTTGGCTGCAGGCTCAATGCCCAGGGCAGAGCATGTGTTGGAGGCAACCAGTAAATGTGTCTCTCTCATATCTATGTTCCTCTCTCCTCCCTCTCTTCCACTCTCTCTAAAATCAATAGAAAAATATCCTCTGGTGAGGATTTAAAAAAAAAAAAAAGATACACTTTTTCTCCCCAGCACTTAGCACAGTGCTGAGGCATCTTTGCTGCTTGGTTACTTGATCTGCTCAAGTCCCTTCTTTGTTCTTTAGCCAAGTTTTTCTAGTTATTGTATTGAGTGTTTTTATCAGCTGTTACAGGTGACATTTTTGGTATGAAAAAAAGAGTTCCAGGTGTGCGTTTTAGTATGCAAATAATTTTCTATTTTTATATTTCCATATTATTGACTTGCTGTCTGAATTGCTTATTATAGTTGGAATTTAACTGCTATGTGACCTAAGATTGTTAAAACCAGAGATCTGAACACCAAACTAGAGTGAAGTGCACTCATATTCTGAAACCCAAGTTAAAGATATTGATAAGGTGTTATACTTTTCAACTAACTGAACCAGAATTTTTCTTTTTAATTTAAAAAGGACCCAATAGAAACAACTATTTTTTAGAAAGGACCCAATAGAAACAACTATTTTCTAAAATGATTGCAATGTAACATAAAAATATTCTCCTCCCCTAGCTGGTTTGGCTCAGTGGATAGAGCGTCGGCCTGCGGACTGAAGGGTCCCAGGTTCGATTCTGGTCAAGGACATGTACCTTGGTTGCGGGCACATCCCCAGTAGGGAGTGTGCAGGAGGCAGCTGATGGATGTTTCTCTCTCATCAATGTTTCTAACTCTCTATCCCTCTCCCTTCCTCTCTGTAAAAATCAATAAATATATTAAAAAAATATTCTCCCAATGATATGTCATTTGATTCAAAGCACCATATACCTACTTGGGTATTATAAGATTCACATATATTTAATGCATTTTTCAAGTATTTTTTTCTGGCATGGCATAGGAAAGGAAACTAGATCTGCTTTCATGTGTGTGTTTTTTCTGGACATGCACCCAGTGGTACTAACTGGTGGCTAAAAATGCTGCATGTAATTTTTTCCCCCAATTCTTAATCAAGGGCACATTCTTCATTGATTCTAGAGACAGAGAGGAAGGGGGGGGGGGCGAGAGAGAGAGAGAGAGAGAGAGACGTCAATGTGTGAGAGAGAAACATTGATCAGTTGCCTCCCTCCCGTGTGTGCCCCAGCCAGAGGTTGAACTCCCAGCCTGGATATGTGTCCTGACCAGTGATCGAACCTGTGACCCTTGGGTTCACGGGATGACGCTGAGCCACACCAGCCAGGGGAACTGCTGTATGTAATATTGAGGGATATTGTTGTTCCTCCATGTAGGCAAGGAGAGATTTTTACAGAAGTGATGTAGCATTTTACCATTCAGATTTATCACTGAACAGTTTAGTCTGCAGGCTTGATTTCTCTTTCTGCTGAATTTAACTAGTGGAATAACTTATCAGTATTGGACAGTTGTGTAAAGGTAGAGAATTACCTATTAGCTTGCTGGTTAAGATGGTGCTTTGACAGTTCAATTAAGGTTTCATTAACAACTGTCTGCTGTGTTTTATCTCTAAGTAGGGGTTCCAGTTTACCTGGCAATATGATCATGGGGTAGCATGAGGTACATTCATTGTCTATGATAGAATATTGCTCATGGGTCATCAAAGCATCATATATAATTTGACCTTTATCAGATGTCAAGGCTTCCATATATATGGTCATTTTCATAATGCAAAATCAAAACACAAAACAGTGCACAAAAAGAAACCTGAGCCATTTGGTGAGGCTATCATAAATAGTTTTTTTGTCTGTAATTCATTGTTGCCAGGAGAAAGTATGTTGTGCTTAGAGATATGACAACTCTGGGACGAAGAGTATTGCATTATAGGTTTCAGGGTCTTAGGAGGTGTATACTTTTGACAGTTGGAGGAGGTTGACTACATGAGAGAGGTTTGAGGACTGCTAAACCCATGCAGTTTTGATCTTGGCCACCTGAACTATTACATTACAGATTGAACTAATGGCACAAATTGCCATTTTGATAAAAGTGAGTCTGGGAAAAGTTGTTGTTTTTGTTTGCTTGTTTTGTTTTTTTACTTATCTGATTAATTGAAAGGTAAAGACCCTGGAATTCATTTGGTCTGGTGCCTTTGTATTCCAAGTAAAGTTGGAGAACTTTGAATTTTATTCTAATACCTTCTGCAGGTTACTATTATTTAAGTCTTTCAAAACTTAAGCATCACTGTATTGATATTTAGTTATTAACTATGTGATATTGATAAATTATTTAACTTCTCTATTCCTCATCCACAGAGTGAGTATAATAATAGCATCTATCTCATAGGATTGGTGTAAGGATTAAATGAGGTAATCCTTGTAAACCAATGAATACATTGTCTAGCATACAGTAAGCACTCAAAAAATATTAGCTTTTTAAAGTGATAGTTATTGTTGGTAGAAAAATCAAACTGTTATTTTAATATGCATATAAGTGGTTTCATATATAGTCAGATTTACCAGGTGAAATCAACATGCAGGCTATTTTTGAAGGCATGACTTTAAATAACATAGAGTGTCCACTTAGTTGTGCTATATGCTAACAAACATAAAAATGTACATACATGTTTGTATGGACTTGTTAGTGTTCTAGTCAGATTATCTCCACTGTTTTAGAAAGTATTATTGCTTTACATCCTGGGAAGGAAATTAATTTTTCTTTTCAGAATGTAACATGAAGAACATTGTTATCGTCGTCAAAGTTCAGCTTTACTGGAAATTCATTTTACTTGTGTT
Organism: Myotis lucifugus; assembly: GCF_000147115.1. Taxonomy (NCBI): domain Eukaryota; kingdom Metazoa; phylum Chordata; class Mammalia; order Chiroptera; family Vespertilionidae; genus Myotis; species Myotis lucifugus. The sequence goes on from NW_005871205.1 coordinate 1,123,584, forward strand.
TGGATGAAAAAGTGTGAATTGCTAAATAAAATCCCAGTGAGGTGGGGAAATATGTGTGATTTAATGAAAAATTATTCAGTGTAAATCCTTATGCAATGCAAAGATAGTCTAGCTTGCTCATCTTGTGAAAATTAGAGGCATCATTTTTTTTTTTCTGATGTTTTCTCTGGTCCTCTTATTCCTCAAATAGCAAACTATAATTTGGAAAAATAGGAAATACTTTTGGGATATGTTTGAGGGAAAACCCTGGAGTTAGTTGCATCAGAAAGATGTATACTAAAGTATAGTAAAGTGTATTTTATTATTAACTGTGTTTTACAGGTTAAGAATCTGTAGTATTGAAGTTTCTCTATTAGCCAAGATTAACAGCCACAGCTGGATTCTTGGGGTGTGGGGACAGGGAGGGTCTGCTTTGTGAAAAGAGCTTTGAAGAAGCAGAGCTTGCACCATAAAAGGAAATGGTTGCTCTTCTAGACATAACAAAGCATTTGTGTGAAACTAGAAATGTGGAAATCTATATTGTTAATTTTAACTACAAAGAATGTACTTTTAGAAATGCAGGTTCATGGTCATAAAGTAAAGAAAGCAAAGAGAGTGAGAGAATAAAAGTAACAAAATCTGATACTGAGTTGGTTTCTTGGTGATAGAAACTCCATAGCCTGTAACATTGGAAGTTGTTTTGTACTTAGGATGTACTTTTAGAAACTGTAGGTTCATGGCCATAAAGTAGAGAACGCAGAGTTAGAGAATAAATAAAAGTAACACAATCTAATGATACTGAGCTGATTTCTTGGCGATGGAAACTCCATAGCCTGTAACATTGGAAGTCATTTTGTACTTAGGCTCTTGACAAGATTATCCAAATTATACTAGAAAAACAAAAGAAACTTGTTTTATTCTTGGGGAGAAATTTTATGTTATACTATTGAATATCATCTTAGGAGAAAAGAGATAAATATTTTTATTTTAAAAAGACATTTCACAAAGAATTGCCTTTTCAGACAAGCTAAAGCAACAATAGCCCTCAATTACATGCAACTTTTTTTTTTAACATGCAACTCTTTAAGCCATCAATTAGTACCACTGGTGCATGTCCTGGAGGGAAAAAAATGAGGGCAGATAGAGTTCCCTTTCAAATGCTATGCTAGAAGAAGAATATATGTAAAATGCATTAATATATGTTTAAATCTAAGTTTTGAGGTTTTATCCTGAAAATAGACAATTGTAGAAATGTTCCTGATATAAAAAGCCATTCTCTAATGGAGTACTGAAATATTTCATTATATTCATAATTTGAAGCATTATATTGTAGAATTGTGTGGCTATTCTTGGTTTTTATTAGATTTGTTGATGTCCTAGCAGTTCAAGAATCTGCTGTTTATATACTGTATGTTTCCTTAATATGCTGATTTGACTTTGATGGAAATTGCTAAGACCTAAGAAACCTTTCCATTTGTTATCCAACCAAACAGAAAGAAGCCATGGTGTAGAAGCTCTTTCATTTTAAGATTATATTTGAGTTTTACTTACAATTGCTTGTACATCCAGAGTACATCAGTGAATTATTTGTTGATTGGGTCTTCTAAGGTGGATCAACAATGATTTCCTAAATAATATAATATAGCTTGTCAGTTTGATACTGTTGTTGCTTGGGGGTAACACAGAGAATGCCTGAGGCAACAGTTGTAATACTGTCAATAAGCATGTGACAAGTCATCATAGACCTAGTCTGTGGTTCTAAGGTACCCTAGTCAAGAGACATTAGAAAAAATTCTGGCACTCTGGCATTATGAAAAGATGGCTTCTAAGGAAATTATATTGAGTTAAGCTTTAACAGTTCATTGTAATGGAGTGAGTAGAGGGATGTCTGCCATTGATCATGATTGGTGCTCTTTACCTAAACCCAGTTTCACATCTGGGCTCTGAATTAGTTTGGCTAATTGAATCATATCTACTGTCAGATAAGGTCTGACATTGTTGGAACTCACTAATCAATGTATTTTTATTGTCAACCTGCTATGGGCCAGTACTATTGTAGGCACTAATGAGGATATTTAGTTCTGTAAAGAATTTTGCAAACCTCTAGCAAGCTTCTCTGTTGTCTGTGTTTTGGTACTGGGATATAGAGATGTTTAGGTCATGAAGTTGCCCTGAAGGAGCTAACAGTTAAGTAAACAGTATGAAAAATAATACATCCCTGCTTTCAGGGTGTCTTGGTGGAGAGTTGAAACTCAACTTGAAGCCATTAAATAAAAACTTAAAGATATATGTTATTTTCACTTGTTCTTACAATACTCATTTATTATGTGTTGACTTTCTCAGGCTGGATGATAGGGATTTAAAGGAGACTATACATTTGGGGAGAAAGATTTGTAAATGGAGAATTATAATTCATTGCCATTATTGCAATAATAGATGGAGCTGAGGTGTGAGTCTTAGGGAATGTACTCAGTTGTAAATGGAAGAAATTATTGGAGGCAAAATTAAAGGACGGGCAGATAGGAAAATGTGTTCACAGTGATTGACAACATACACTTGACAGAAGACAGTTATGAAGATGGGAGTGATCTTTGGTGCAAATAAGAAAGTCAGAAAATGAAGGTGGAGAAAAGGCCATTGAATTTAGCAAATGGATCATTGATGGCCAAATCCCAAGTTTTTTTATAATATATTTTTATTGATTTCAGAGGGGGAGAGAGAGATAGAAACATCAATGTTGAGAGAGAATCATTGATTGGCTGCCTCCTGCATGCCCCACACTGGGGATCAAGTCTGCAACCCAGGCATGTGCCCTGACCAGAATGGAACCGTGACCTCCTGGTTCATAGGTGGATGCTCAACCACTGAGCCACTCTGGCCGGGCCAAATCCCAAGTTTTTATTTCTAGTTTAATAAACCAGAGAACTTGATGTTTATCATGTTCAAGTTGTCATTTCCTTGGAAATAATTATTTCTTTTTTAATGGCAGGGCAATAAAGTACTAAATTAAACTTGTTAGGAGACATGGTTCTGGTCCCCACCTTGCTGCCAGCAACCCCATGACCTTGATAAAGTTATTTAAATTTTCTGAGTCTTAGTTTCCTCATTTATAAAATCCTGTGTTTCCTAAGTTTCTATAATGAAAATGCATTAATATTTGTAAAGCATCGTGGCATTATTTGTGGGCAAATAGAGTCTGCTAGTGACCACAAGACAACTTCAAGACTACCGATGTTGAATACCTTCTGAAATTATTTAAAGGAACAAAGAGATAAATGTAACCATGTTCCCAGTGTGACCAGCACAGTTCTAGAGTCTCTTTGGCCTTTGTTGGGTTGTAGACTCATTTCTGAACCAATTACTGTCACTGGAGATAAGATTACTTTTGGAGCAGTCAGGTTCACTCCTGGACCTGGAGATAGAGTACATTATAAGTGGGAGGGATGAATTCCAGCAATGGATGTTGGGAAGACGGTCATTACTGACCAAGAACGCATTCATCTTCAGTGGTTCTCAACCTTCTGGCCCTTTAAATATAGTTCCTCATGTTGTGACCCAACCATAAAATTATTTTCGTTGCTACTTCATAACTGTAATGTTGCTACTGTTATGAATCGTAATGTAAATATTTGATATGCAGGATGGTCTTAGGCGACCCCTGTGAAAGGGTCGTTCGACCGCCAAAGGGGTCGCGACCCACAGGTTGAGAACCGCTGATTCTAACTTATGTGAGACTTAGAAGAACCTGATCAGGTGCATTTACAAAGCAAAGTGTAAGGCATACAGTATTCTCCGTGGAGAATTTTGTCTTGTTTGTCCTGAATAATTTGGAGTATTTTCCTTTTCTAAAGACTCGTTTACCTAAAGTAGTAGAGGGTAAAATTGGTACCTGATCCTTGCCATGCTTGCTTTCCTTCCCAGTTAGATCAGATATCCTCCATTGATTTATTTTCTTTCCTCTCTCAGTGTTGTGGTTTTGTTATCTAGATGAAGTTCTCAGTCTTGTTTTCAATTTAAGTAGTATAGAGCTCAGTAGTGTCAGACAGCAAACTCCTTACAGGAGAGTGGACAACACAGAAACTTTTTGTTTATCTGTTCCTTGACCTGAAATTCTTTCTCTGAGCCACAGAGAAAAGGTGAAGAGAGACATTTGAATAAAAAGATAAAATTAGTCATTTGACCCAGATTGCAGCTTTTTTCCTCCTGTCTGTTTGGATAAAAACCATCCTCAATTTACATAAGCAGGTGATTTTTCTTACATGCTAATTTTCTTAACGTACCATGGCAGAGAGCTGCAGATTTGCAAATTGTGTAAGTAAATTGAAATAAACCAGGTGACTTTATTTCACATTATTATCTTACCAGGACTGAAGTACCCAAAGGTGCAATTATCGGGTGATCGTCTCATTGCACATTTAAGTTAACAGGCAGCCTAGTGCAAAGTTTTAACCCCCACCTTCTTCCTCACTTCCTTGTCTTTTAAATGTTTTAAAAAGGAAAATATTGATTTCTATATTTACTTCAATAGGCTAGAAATTTAGTAATGCAGATGTGGGGAAATTTGAGCTTTATTAAAAGTAATCCAGAAGCCATAAAAGTTGGCAAGTAATGTGGGTACTGTGCAGAAAAAGGGAAATAATGCATACTTGGCTTGAGTTTGAATTGCCTAAGAATTCAGTGAGGACCTTCAGCTGTATTTAATTGGTTGGCGTCCTCTGTGTTCCTTTTCCCAGGTTCTGCATGTTATAGTAATTGGGGTATTATAAAGTTAACTGGTGTGTCCTAAAGCCAGTGTTCAAAATAAATATTGATGCATACTCTTTTAAATACCAAATGAGCCCAGCTGGTGTTGCTCAGTATTGAGCATTTACCGATGATCCTGGTCAGGGCACATGCCGGGGTGGGCTGGATCCCTGTGGTGGATGTGCAGGAGGCAGCCAATCAATGATTCTCTCTTATCATTGATGTTTCGATCTCTCCCTCTTTCTTCCTCTCTGAAATCAATAAAAATATATATTAAAAAAAGAAACTATCTTTTAAAATAAATAAATACCAAATAAATTAATTGCAACATAGCTTAAAATATCATTTCAATAAAATAGAAATTTTAGAAAGGTACAACAGTTGGTTTTTAGTGGCCTTTTCCCCAGATTCATGAATACAAATAATGTCAATCAATAAAGTACTTCTTATTAAAACATTCCAATATTAAACAGTAATTAATGCTATTTAGTTTCTCATGTTATATTATTTACCTATTGGTATGTATGGAGATTAAATTATACCCCCTGTAGCTTTGAGGTAATGACTTAGAAATGAATTGTAAATTTTAAAGTTAAAAGTTTGGCCAGTCTTTTTATCCTAGTATTTATTTTTAGTTTCAAGAAAAGTAGTTTAGAAGAACTTTGAGGGCAAAAGATAGTTCAAAAATGACCCAAGGAAGATGATATTTTAAGTACAAAAGACAGTATGGTTTAGTAGATTAGAGCCTGTATTCTGATAACAGATTGCCTGGATTTAAATGTTGCCTCTGCCACTTATTAGCTATTGTAGGCTAATTATTTAATCTGTGTGTCTCATAGGGATAGTAACAGTATATCTGTCTCCTAGGGTTGTTGTGGAGATTAAATGAATCAATACAGTCTATGTAAAGCCTTAGAACTATGCCTGGCACTATGTTAAAGTTAGCTTTCAAAATTATTATTACCAGTTTCAGTACAGGTAAAAAAAATATAGTGCCTCCTTAAAGCTTACTAATATAGGGCAAATAAACAACAGCTTTTGTATGACAGGTATCAGGTATGTGACTGTGTCCGAGATTTTTTTTTTTTTCTGATGAACTCAACTGTTTTTGAAAAGTTCATTCAAATTCTAGAATGCTTTCCAAATGTAAAATTTCCTTTAGAACATCAAAGGAGATTTTTTTTCTTCTTTAACTCCCTCCTCCCATCTCATTATCAAACTAATAATATGTTTAGTGTAGGAAACTTGAAAAATACAGAAAAGCTGTTTGTCGTTTGTATCCTAAAACTCAGCCACTGGTAATATTTGCTGTATTTTCTTCCAATATTTTTTACCTGGAATCTGTGTGTTTATGTGTGTGTGTGTGTGATATTATTAGAGTTGTGATCATGATTACATTGTACATATACAGTTTAGTATCCTATGTGTTTCATTAAAATGACAAAGGTAGATTTTGGCCTTTTTTTTTTGAGGGCTATTTTTTCATTTTCACAAGCCTAGATCTTTATCTGAAAGGAATTAGAGAGTTGGAAGATACTTTAGAATGCATCTAGTATAACTGCCTCTTTTTATAAATGGGAAAATTGAGACCCAGAGGAGCTAAGAGATTTGTTCAAGGTCACACAGCTGGTTAGAAGCTGAGCCAGAACCTTTGCTTGTTATGCTGCTTTACCAGTATTACCTGTTCAACTAATACTATTGAAAATGCAGGAAGTATTTTTATAAAAGCAAAACAAAACAAAAAACTCTATAAATGAAACCAGGAACAGTGCTAGAATATTTAAATAGAATATTTAAAATACTCTGTTGGTGCTTTTTGTGTGACAGTGACTAAGGTTTCTGAGAAAAGTTTAATGTCATGAGTTACAAGGCTTTTGGTGGAAAACAACTCAAACTTGAACAACAAATACATACCTATCAACAAGTGAATCTAAAAATCAAGTGAATAAAAAATCTGATGAATATAATAGAATCAGGGGCATAGAAAGGGAGTGGACTGACAATTCTCGGGTGGAAAGGGGTGTGGGGGGTGCGGGAAGAGACTGGACAAAAATCCTACACCTATGGATGAGGACAGTGGGAGGGGGGCGGGTAAGGGCAGAGGGTGGGGTGGGAACCTGGTGGAGGGGAGCTATGGGGGGGAAAAAGAGGAACAACTGTAATAATCTGAACAATAAAGATTTTAAAAAACTAAAAAAAAAACACACAACTCAATCTTTTCACATTACAAATAATTGTGCATCTGCTTTGAGGATGTTGTACCCTTTCCCTTATTGTTTGAAAATTTTTAAAACCTCAGAAGATTTGAAAGGTACATGATATATGCATAAACCATTCTTTTAGATTAACAGTTTGTGACTTTTGCTTTATCTACTTTGAGGCTATTTCTACAGAATTTGCTGAAATTACTTTCGATTACATTTAGATTTACAGTGTTAAGAAATTTATGGTCACTGCATCAACTCAGTGTTCCATGTAATAAGTTTTGTAAGCTCTCCAACTAGAGAAGGAACTGTAAGTTTTCAAGCTTGTGACTTTTGGAATGCTATTTATTCTCTTAATACTTAAAACAAAATTCAGTGTGAATCATGAGTGTAACTGAAACATATACGAGTCAAAACTAGGCTTTAAGCGTAACTGAAATATTTCATTCTGCAAAATTTTTTTTTCTTGTATTTATTTTAGGTTGGGAGTTAAAGGGTCATTTTCAAAATAAGAACCTAAGATCTGTTTTCATAATTTTGTGATATTCATTGTTGAGGCTAAATTTTAAGTTACTTAGTGTGTTGTTGTTGTTTTAAATAAATTACCCTAATACAGCCACATGAGCTGATGATGCTGTATTTGTGTCACCCAATTCACTGCTCTGTATTTTTTCAGTACCAAATAATTCCTTTGTTAAGCTCATTTTTAGTCAATGAACCATTGTTTCCCAAAGGGTAATGATTATTTCTATACATAGCACAAATCCCTAAGAAATAGATTTTAAAGTCTAAAATATCAGTGTTTGGAAGTGGTTGAAATTGTCACTCTGTATATCAAGCCACAACTGTATGTGTGAAAAGGGCAGCTGCTGTATTTGCTCCCTAGTGTACAATATGAGATATTATGCTTATTACATACCAACCGACAGCAGGTCTTTAAATGTGAAGTCTTTTGGTTTACTTGAAAAAACGGATTGTTTTATTGAGTCCACACAGCGATTACATTACATAGTTTCATAACCAAAACCTAGAATGGGTAACTGGAGTTCAAATTTCAATGGCTTGTGACAAGTAAGGGAATATTTAGGCAGCAGATATTGTTTACTTCATTCAGTTGGTAATAAGTATCTGCAAATAAATCACTGACTTCATAAAGTACCTCAGCAGGAAAGACATTAATATAGGGACACTGATGTTTAACTGGTGTAGATGCTGGAAATCTAGTGACTAACACAAAGCAGCTTATCTCTGTAGGTGGGCAAACTTTGAATAAAATTCTTTTATTAAATATATTTTTATTGATTTCAGAGAGGAAGGGGGAGAGAGAGAAATATCAATGAAAAGAGATTCATTGATCAGCTGCCTCCTGCACGCCCACAACCTGGGCATGTGCCCTTGATCAGAATTGAACCTGGGACCCTTCAGTCCCCAGGCCGATGCTCTATCCAATGAGCCAAACCAGCTAGAGCTAAATAACTAATTTTTATACTTTGATTTTTTTCCCTCTTAAAGTAGATCTGTTTGTCTCTCTTTTCCTCTCAATGCTAATAAAAGCAAATGCTTATAACCACTTATGACACATTCTCTACCCACTGAACCACTAAAAATGATGAGAGCTTTAAAGGTTGGGGTCATGTCTCATTTGTGTCTCCAGAGCCTAATATGGTCCTGGATAAGAAATTACTAAGTGTTTGTTGTTGAATTGAAAGTTGCTAATGCTAAGTTTGTACGTAATAGTGACACTGTCAAAGGAGAGTACTATCACTGGGTCTTGCCTTTATGTAGATCCCTATTTCTTCATGCAATGGAGTGATTTTTTTTTTAAATGTTTTATTGATTTTTTACAGAGAGGAAGGGAGAGAGATAGAGAGTTAGAAACATCGATGAGAGAGAAACATCGATCAGCTGCCTCCTGCACATCTCCTACTGGGGATGTGCCCACAACCCAGGTACATGCCCTTGACCGGAATCGAACCTGGGACCTTTCAGTCCGCAGGCCGACGCTCTATCCACTGAGCCAAACCGGTTTCGGCCAATGGAGTGATTTTTATGAGGGAACATTTAGAGTGATATTTAGGTAACTCCATGGTAGTGTTTTGTTTTCTTGTGTTTGGATTTTTTTTTTTTAAAGTAAAGAGCCCTAATCTAAATATAGTCTACAGTAACCAACTGTTCCCAAAAATAGTCTTTTATTTTGCTATTGCTTTCTATACTATACATTAAGTTAAGAATGCTATCAAACTGTTTAGGAAATATATATTCTTGATTCAGTCAGTACTGTGATCTCATGTTAGAAAAATAGAAACTATGTCTAAAGTCTCATCAATACATCAAAACATACTAAAGCAGTCAGTGAGTCTGGCACAGAAAACAATTACATTGAATTCTAAGCTTATTCTGTTCTATAAACGTAATGAATAAATGCAGACTAATATGTGCTGGAGATCCTTTTTAAAATTAATGAGGAAAGAATGGTTTACTTCAGTGGTTTGCTGATATATGATTAACAGCATCTCTGAAAAATAAAAAGGCCATAGTTTGTAGGGCTTGCCAATTTATGTGGTGTATATACTCTTGTAATGGCCAATTTCATGCTGCCAACATCAAGTCACTAAATTCTGAATTGGAAAAAGAAACACAGTTGCACACCTTTATAAAGTATTTTCACCATACAGGTAAAGTAGACATTAAATAACCCTGAGGGCATAAATCATAATAAAATAGTTAGGAAGTGGCCAATTTTTAAAAATGTATCTTTATTATTGAAAGTACTAGAGGCCCAGTGCATGACATTTGTGCACTGGGGGGGGGGGGGGGGGGGCTCCCTCAGCCCGGGCTGTGCCCTCTTGCAGTCCAGGACCTCTTGGGGGATCCTTAACGCTGCTGCGGAGCCGCCACTGCGCTTGCCAGCCGTGAGCCCAGCTTTCTGGCTGAGCGGATGCTCTCCTTATGGGAGCGCACTGACCACCAGGGGGCAGCTCCTGCATTGAGCGTCTGCCCCCTGGTGGTCAGTGCGCATCATAGCAACCGGTCATTCCGCCGTTTGGTCGATTTGCATATTAGCCTTTTATTATATAGGATTATAGATGTCCTTCCTTTTTTCCCCCCAGGGAAGTACTAATTTTTGAGTATTTATTATCTTTGTTTTAAATATTATTTATTTTATTGTAATATATAATTTAATTTTAAATAATGGCTGTATTTCACAGTCAGCTTGCAAAATTCCATAAAATGGAATAGTCTTGCCCAGCTGGTGTGGCTCAGTGGGTGATCATCAACCCATGCACCAAGAGGTCACCAGTTTAATTCCCAGTCAGGGCACATGCCTGGGTTCCCAGCTTGATCCCCAGTAGGAGGTGTGCAGGAGGCAGCTGATCGATGTTTCTCTCTCATCAATGTTTCTATCTATCCCTCTCCTTTTCTCTCCCTCTAAAAATCAATAAAAACATTTTTTTTCAAAAGAAAAGAAAAAAACGTAACAGTCTCTCTGGAGCCAGTATGAACCAACTCCAGCAAACACACCAATGGGATATTTAGCTAATGGTAGGTAGAGATGAAGTTAGATCATGTTCATCATGTACAGAAATGAAGTCTAAAAGAAAATACAAAAAACTGGGGGGAAATATTGGCAATGTATATGAAAGACGTTTAAATGTGTATTTTCTACCAAACACACATCTTAAATTTCTACACAGACAAACCTGATGTTCTTATTTGAAGTCAGGACAATAAGCTTTCCCCCCAAGATGATAACAAATAGTTATCTATATGTTCTTCTTACTCTCTGGTTTTGTTTTTTACATTTAAATCTTTAAAACACTTGGACTTCATTTCTGTATGGTACATGATGAATATGATCTAACTTTGTCTCTCCCCACCACTAGCTAAATATCCCAACAAAGATACAAAATAAACCAATGGTGTGTTTGCTGGAGTTGCCCATCTAAAAAAAAAATTATTGATGAGAGAGAGACACATTGATTTGTTGTTCCACTTACTTATGCATTCATTCTTTGATTCCTGTATGTGTCCTGACTGGCGATTGAACCCGCAGCCTGACAACCTTCACATGTCAGGACAGCACTCTAAACAACTTAGATACCTGACCAGGGCTTTTGCCCATTTTTAAATTGGGTTGTCCTTGTTGTTGGGTTGTTAAGTCTTTTATGTATTCTATATACCAGTCTCTTATCAGGTATATGATTTGCAAATATATTTTCCCATTCTCTGACTTGTTGTTTTTTTCACTTTCTTGTGGTGTCCTTTGAAGCATAAAAGATTTTTATTTTGATAAAGTTCAATTTATTTATTTGTTTTTCTGTTGCTTGTGCTTTCAGTATCATATCTGAAAAGGTTTTGCCTAATCCAGGATCATGAAGGTTAATATCAATATTTTATTCTAAGAGTTTTATCATTTTAGCTCCTACATTTAGGTCTATGATCCATTTTGAATTAATTTTTGTATGGTGTGAGTAGGAGTTCAACTTCATTTCTTTGCATGTGGATATTCAGTTGTCCCATCACAATTTGTTGAAAAAAACTATTATCATCTCCCACTTGAATGGTCTTGGCACTTGTTGAAAATTAATTGATTGTAAATGTAAAAGTTTATTTCTGGATTCTCAATTCTATTCCATTGATTTACATATCTCTCCTTATGTCCATACCACACTGTTGATTATCATAACTTTGTAGAAAGCTGTCAAATAGGAAAATGTGAGTCTTCTTTTTATTTATATATTTATTTTTAAATATATTTTTGTTGATTTCAGAGAGGAAGGGAGAGGGAGAGAGAGATAGAAATATCAGTGATGAGAGAGAATCATTGATTGGCTGCTCCTGCATCCCTCTACTGGGGATCGAGCCTGCAACCCAAGCATGTGCCCTGACCAGGAATCAAACCTCCTGGTTCATAGGTCCACGCTCAACCACTGAGCCACGCTGGTCAGGCCAAGGCATTCCCTTTAAATTTCTCTCTAGCTAACTTTTTATGGTGTTTATGATAGTTTCAAAGATATTTGTGTAAGTTTCACCACTTTGTTTACCTTACCAAATAAAAGTAATTCTTTTCTATTAAAATACTAATTTTCTCTTACTTAAACTGTAATAAGTCTGTGGGATTTTTGTGGGGTTTTTTAAATCTAAGTTTTGGGGGATTTTGTTATAGGGAATACTCAGTTTCAATACTTCACACCTCCTATCATTTAAAAGCTGCATCCTCACATAACTAAGTCTTAGCAAAATGCTATGGGACCATGGTCTATAAGAGATGTTGGTAGGAACAGTTAGTTTTACAGAGACTTCCCAGTGATTCAAGTTGAGAGTTGAAGGTTAAAGTACTAGGTTTTCCAGGTGCAGTGTTTTACCATTCTGTGATTCTATGAAGTGTTTTTAAAAAGAGAACATAATGTTATAATTAGAAGAAAATTGAAAAAAGACATTTGTAAAAAATGATTTTGAATGATCCCAGAGATGATTTTTCTGTCGCCTGGGTTATGTTTCAACAGTGCTAGTGACGAAAGTAGCACCAGCTAATTTGTGTGATATTTCAGTATCACTGAGTTCCTAACTTGTATTTGAGAGTTATATAAGTTATCACATGGTGGGGGGAGGGGAAAACAGGACAGTGTCTCTGTACTTAATGGAAATGTCAAATAGGCTCATTCTTCCTCAAAACTAGAAATGAAGCTTATTTTCTTAGAAGCTTTAATTTGTGGTTGTAGAGGTAGAAGAGATGCAAAGATCATTTTATCCAGTACATTGAATTAGTGGTCTAATAATTAATGTTATACAAGTAATATATTGGATTTCTCAAATTATTATAAAATGAATTTTGTAGAAAAATAATGCCTTATAATTTAGTGGGGAAGATTTGAGAAGTGATGCCTGTTGAAATTCATAAATAAGGATAGGTTATGAAGCATGTGCACAAAAGAGAGAAAGAGGAAGATATATTACAGATGGGGCAGGCTTTTGGCATTTTTTCTTACGATCCTGGAGTGCTGGCTCCATAGTCTTCATTTAGTGGCTTGCCCTTCAGGTCAAAAGAGTTCTGTATCTAATACTAACTTTTTGCCCATTTCATTACACTTAGTTATCTTTCACTGCATGTTAATACCATTATTAATCTTTCTATAACATTTACAATATCTCTGAGGATGACTGGGGATTCTAAAAGTGTATTGATAGATTTTTTTTAAACTCCTGACTTATTAAAATCAAAACTTGGCACTTGACCGGTATGGCTCAGTGGTTGAATGTCGACTCAGGAACCTGGAGATTGAGGTTTGTTTCCCAGTCAGGGCACATGCCCCAGTTGCAGGCTTGATCCCCAGAAGGGGGCATGCAGGAGGCAGCCGATTAATGATGTTTTTCTCTCATCGATGTTTCTATCTCTCTAGCCCTCTCCCTTCCTCTCTCTCTAAAAATCAGTAAAAACATATTTTTAAAAATTATTGAGTATTTTCTAAAAATCAAAACTTGGAATTATACAATGTTTTAGGTAAGCATTTTAAAATTTACTAAAATTTTAGTAAAAGACACTGTGGTGTCTGGATAATGATGAGAAGTTTAATATTAAAGCCCATGTGTGTTGTATAATTAACACAATTAACTATGAGCTTGATACTTTTCATAAAGATTATTAATTTATGACAGACTGACAACTGTTTTATCTTTAAGACAATAATCAAGTCACTCCTTATCTTTTTTTTTCCTGTTTGTTGCATTTTCAGTTTGGTAACATAGCTGAAACAATTTATTTCCAAATAAATATCATGTTGAGGAATAGTAATGTCTGATGATAGCATATTTCAATTATGAAACCTCCAAGAAGAAAAATAATTTAAATTGAAAATCATTTATATATCTGTACCATTCCCCCCTCCCCGCACCCCCGTCTATTCATTTTCTTATTTTATTTCTCAGGGTTTTGGTTTTAAAAACAAATCATTTTATTGTATCTTTCTCATTGAACTTTGTTCTTTAAAAAGTATTTGTTAAAATACCCTCCTGAAAGGAGAAATAATTTTATGGTTTGAAAGTCATTTAATATTTTGTCTGTATTTGTCTATATAAAAAAATAGTTCTTACTTTCTCCAAAGATGTTATTTGTAGAGTCAAATTTATGGAAGATTTATCCCCTCACTCTTATAAAAGTTCAATTAGAAATATGGAACATCTTATTCCCCTCTCTTCTGGAGCTTTAATAACAAATAGGGATTCGCAGAAAGGAATCCTAACAAAATGAGAAACCCTGAGAAGTGCATTTAGATGCTAATACATAATTAAATTGGATGGAATGAGAAGAGAGTGTTTGTTTACCTGTTGAAAAACTGCAGGCCTTGAGAAAAGTTAAGGCAAAATAATATTTTATGAAAACCCGACCAAAGTAATGCGTCTGTTCTTTTACGTAGTTTAAATAACTGATTTAAATTAAGTAGTTGGGTGAATGTCCAGATTAAAATGTCAGAATAATTTTCTGAACCTAAATATAGGACTCCGCACCATTTTTATTGGTAACCTGGACAATAACATAGATGGCTTTGTCAAATTTCCAAATCAATAGGAGTTAGGAAAGATGGCTAACATAGTAGCTGACCAGTATTCAGACAGAACACCTTAAGAATGGTGGGCAGAAATTGACAAGCAGAAATTAGGTAGGACTAAATGTTGAGGTCTAAATTTAGAGTCATCTTTAAGTTAGTAAACATATTTATTGAAGACCTGTGTACTTGGCTTTGAGCACTGAGGGTACAGTGGGAACAAAATTAATATAATGTTAAATAGGAGAGACAGACATTAAACAAATCTCTTGAGATAATGTATCTAGATTCGCATTCTGCTACTTATTGTCTGTCTGACTGTAGGCAGGTTGCTTTAGCTCTTTGTGCCTCTGTTTCCTCTTCTGTAAAATAGGGATTATAAGTACCTATCTCAGATTCTGGTGAGAATTAAATGAGATAATATGTGCAAAATGCATAGTGCAGTTTTGCCCATAGTAAACACTCAATAAATTTTAGCTGTTTTTATTATCTATTATTAGCACTTACCATCTTTGTTTTATGGAGGTAAACAATGATTACAATAACTAGTTAATTTGTGAAGCCAAGAAAGCTTCCCTGACCTTGAAGAAGCTAGTACTCGAGTCTTTGTAAACATTACAGTTAAGATATACATACAGATAGGCACAGGATGCTTACTGTGGGAAGGCATAGGTGGGATACCCATGCCCTCCCTCAGTTTGTACAGTTTCAAGGGAACGCTTTTTTTTTTTTAATTTAAATTCTTTATTGTTTAAAATATTACATATGTCTCCTTTTCCCCCCATTGACCTCTCTCTGGCCACTCCCACCCCTCAGCACATGCCTGCACTCCCCTGCTGTCTGTGTCCATTGGTTATGTTATATGCATGCATACAAGTCCTTTGGTTGACCTCTTACCTCCCACCCTCCCCTGCCTTTCCTCTCTGAGGGTTTGAGGGGTTTTGATGCTTCTGTGTCTCTGGATCTATTTTTGTTTTGTTTTATTTTAATCCTCACCCGAGGATATTTTTTCCATTGATTTTTAGAGAGCGTGGAAGGGAGAGGGAGAGATAGAGAGAAACACCAATGTGAGAGAGACACATCAGTTGGTTGCCTCCCACATGCCCCCAATCAGGGCCAGGAGCCTGCAACCGAGGTACGTGCCCTTGACTGGAATCGAACCTGGGACCCTTCAGTCCGCAGGCGGACTCTATCCACTGAGCCAAACTGGCTAGGGCTCTGGATCTATTTTTGTTCGTCAGTTTATGTTGTTCATTATATTCCACAAATGAGTGAGATCATGCTGTAAAAAAATCAAGGGAACACTTTTTAACAGCATTACTAGTATATTGTGAAAGATAGCCCCTATAGTTATACAGTGTGTTTGTTTGTTTTAGTAAGTCAAATTAGGAGAGTGACATCTGAGTTAAATTTTTGTTGTGAAACGTCAGAGGATATGGGGGGAAGACAGCTGAGACAGAGGAAAGTTCATGTGTAAAGTCATGGGGACATGAAAGACCATGGTACGATTTAGAACTTAGAATTAGTTTATTATGACTAGAGCGAAAGATAAGATGAATGAGAGTGTGATTGCTGAGAGATGAGAATAAGAGGAGCTTGTTTGCTATTTTAATTCCTTCAGATTTTATCTGAATCTAGGAAGCTATTGAATAAGTTAAACCGATGATTAAAATGATCAGGTTTATTTTTGTAAGATGCTCAGGCAGTGCTGAAGAGAATGGTTTGCAGGAAGAACAAATCTAAAAACTGGGAGAAGACAACTATAGTCATTTCAGTTAATGCTACTGCTAATGTGGACCACAGATTTCATTATGGGCCAGCAGTGTGAAGGAAGTACCTTTCCCCTTACTTGCTTGAAGCTCATCCCTAGACATTGAAAAACTTTTATGGCAGTTTTACATAGTTCATGGTTTATAACCTTTGCTGGACTTCTGTGTTCTTCAGCAAGTCTGACATTTGTTTCAAGTCAGTTCTTTAATCCTCTGCCCACGACAGCTATTTCAAACCTCTATCACACTCCTCACTCAAGTTCCTACTCTACCTCTTTCTCACTTTCCACAGATGACTTCATCCTCTATTTCAGAGTGGGGAAAAAGCCAAACAATGCGGGAACTAGATAATTTCCTGTTTTACCCACAAAGATATTTGTCAACATTATGTATCTTTCCTTCACTTTTCTGTCTCTGGATCCTATTCTCTCTAGTTTTTCCTGGGTCTTTGTTCTATTATCTTCTCTCAGGTTTTCAACCTCTGTTTCCCTTTAGTTCCTTTCCCCATATCCTGTACACTTGTTCAAGGCTCACCCCCAAATTCAATCTTTATCATCATCTAGATTACTAGCCTAGCTTTTTTCCTTCTCTTCTTAGCCAAGCTCCTTGGAAGGTTAGTCTTCAATTATTATCTCTATAACTTCACTTCTCATTTATTCCCAATCCACTGTAGTATGTATGCTCCTTCCTTACACATATCATACAGCTCAAACAGCTCTGACAAATACCAGTAAATGACCAGTGACCTGTTATTAACTAGCAGCTACCAAATCTAATGCGCATAATTTGGTCAGTACTTATGATTTATATTACATGTATCAATAGTTTGGTCCTTTTTCTTGTTGAATAGTATTTCATTGTATTTATATATCACAACTTTCTTATCCATTCACCTGTTGATGGACATTTGGGCTTCCAGTTTGAGTAAATAACCTAGGAGTAAATACTGTGTCAAATGATAAGTATATGTTTAACTTTATAAGAAATTGCCAAACTATTTTCCAAAGTGATTGCAACTTTGCATTTCCAACCAGCAATATATGAGAGTTCCATTTGCTCCACATGCTCATGAACACTTGCTATTGTCTCTGCCAACCCCCTACCCCCGAATTTTAGCCATTTATTTTAATATATTTTTATTGATTTCAGAGAGAAAGGGAGAGGGAGAGAGATAGAAACATCAATGATGAAAGAGAATCACTGATTGGTGGCCTCCTGCACGCACTCAACTGGGGATTGAGGCCGCAACCCGGGTATGGGCCCTTGATCGGAATCGAACCCAGGACCCTTCAGTACACGGACCAATGCTCTATCCACTGAGCCAAACCAGCTAGGGCTAGCATTTAAATAGATATCTAGTTCGGTCTCATTGTGGTTTTGCATTTTCCTAATGGTTAATGAGATTGAGCATCTATCTTGTCATGTGCTTATTTGCCATCTCCTTATTCTTTTTGGTGAAGTAAACAAACAAAGCCCAAAGTGAGTGTAAGGAAGGGAATAAAGATCAAAGCAGAAATAAATGAAATGTAATCTAAAAAGACAATATAAAAGATCAGTGAAACCAACAGCTGATTCTTTGAAAAGATTAAACAAGGTTGATAAGCCTTTAACCAGGCTCATCAGGAAAAAAAAAAAGAGGGGACCCAAATAAAATCAAATGAAAGAGGAGAAGTATCAACTGACACCACAGAAATACAAAGGATTATAAGACAATATTACAAATAACTCTATGCCAACAAATTGGGCAATCCGAAAGAAATGGATAAATTCCTGGAACCATACAATATTCCAAGAATGAATCTAGAAGAAACAGAAAATCTGAACAGACTGATCACAGCCAACAAAATAGAACTAGTAAAAAAAAGACTCCCAACAAACAAAAGTTCTGGACCAGATGGCTTTACACGTGAATTTTACCAAACATTCAAAGAAAAACTTACACCTATCCTTTTTTTAAAAAATATATTTTATTGGTTTTTTACAGAGAGGAAGGGAGAGGGATAGAGAGTTAGAAACATTGATGAGAGAGAAACATCGATCAGCTGCCTCCTGCACACCTCCTACTGGGGATGTGCCCACAACCAAGGTACATGCCCTTGACCGGAATTGAACCTGGGACCCTTCAGTCCGCAGGCCGACGCTCTATCCACTGAGCCAAACCGGTTAGGGCACACCTATCCTTCTTAAACTATTCCGAAAAATTCAAGAGGAGGGAAGACTCCCAGCCTATTTTACAAGGCTAGCATTATCCTAATTCTAAAATCAGATAAAGACACTACAAAGAAAAAATATTATAGGCCAGTATCCTCAATGAATATAGATGTAGAAATCCTTAACAAAATATTAGCTAACCAAATTCAGCAATATTAGTACATTAAAAAGATCATACACCATGATCAAGTGGGATTTATTTCTGGGATGCAAAGTTGGTACAATATCCACATATCAATTAACTGATACACCACATAAACAGAAGGAAGGATGAAAATCATATGATTCCATGAATAGTTGCAGAAAAAGCATTTGACAAAATCCAACACCCATTTTTGATAAAAACTCTCAGCAAAGTGGGAATAGAGGGATCATATCTCAACAAAGGTCATATATGACAATCTTACAGCAAACATCATACTCAGTGGGCAAAAACTAAAACCATTTCCCATAAGAACAGGAACAAGACAGGGATGCCCACTTTTACCACTCTTATTCAACATAGTACTGGAAGTCCTAGCCACAGCGATCAGATAAGAAGAAGAAATAAAAGGCATCCAAATTGGAAAGGAGGAAGTAAAACTCATTATTGACAAATGACATGATATTGTACATAGAAAATCCTAAACACTCCACAAAAAAACTACTGATTTAATAAATGAATTTGGCAGTGTAGCAGGATACAAAGTTAATACCCCGAAATCAGCGGCTTTTTCGTACACCAATAATGAATTATCAGAAGGAGAAACTAAATCAACAATCCCATTTACCATTGCAATAAAAAAATTAAGATACTTAGGAGTAAACTTAACCAAGGAGGTAAAAGACTTGTACTCCGAAAATTACAGGATATTGGAAAAAAAGAGGGAGAGAGAGATAGGGGAAGATAAAAAAAAGTGGAAGAATATTCCAAGTTCATGGATTGGTAGAATTAACGTCATTAAAATGTCCATATACCCAAAGCAATCTACAGATTCAGTGCAGTCCCTATAAAAATGCCAACAGCATATTTCACAGATCTAGAACATCTAGTTGGAAAAGAGGAACAGTCTTATCTCTGACATCAGAGAGATGCTGAGAAGAATCTGAACAACAACAACAAAAGGACTTAGACTTAAGACTCAAAACCATAAAACTTCCTAGAAGAAAACATAGGCCAGTGATGGCGAACCTTTTGAGCTCGGTGTGTCAGCATTTTGAAAAACCCTAACTTAACTCTGGTGCCGCGTCGCATATAGAAATTTTTTGATATTTGCAACCATAGTAAAACAAAGACTTATATTTTTGATATTTATTTTATATATTTAAATGCCATTTAACAAAGAAAAATCAACCAAAAAAATGAGTTCGAGTGTCACCTCTGACACGCGTATCATAGGTTCGCCATCACTGACATAGGCAATAAAATCTCTGACATTTCTCTTAGCAACATTTTTTCTGATCTATCTCCTCAGGCAAGGAAAACAAAAGAAAAAATAATGGGACTACATTAAACAAAAAAGTTTTTGCACAGCAAAGGAAACCCAACCAAAATAAAAAGACAACTTACTGAATAGAAGATATTTGCCAGTGACATATTTGAAAAAGGGTTAATACTCCAAATTTATAAAGAGCACATACAACTGAATACCCAAAACCAAACAATCCAGTTAAAAAATGGGCAGAGGACCTGAGTAGACATTTTTCCAAACAGGATATACAGATAGTCAATAGACATAAGAAAAGATGCTCAAGTTCACTAATCAGAAAAGTGCAAATTAAAACCACAATGAGATATCACCTCATGCTTACCAGAATGTCTGTTGTCAATAAATCAACAAGGATATGCAGAAAAGGGAATCCTTGTGCACTGTTGGTGTGAATGCAGATTGGTGCAGCCACTGTGGAACACAGGATGAAGGGTCTTCACAAAATTAAAAATGGAACTGCCTTATGACCCAGCAATTTCATTTCTAGATATATATTCAAAGAAACTCAAAACACTAATTCGAAAGAAATATGCACTTCTGTGTTCATTGAAGCATTATTTCAACCAACCAACAAACAAACAATGATATTGTTGTTTATTCAACCTTTTTTTGTTAGGGAGAAGTATCTTGGTAATATCTACATCCTTATTGGAAATGGTTAAATGGCTTCCAGTTTTCTTTGTTCAGTATTTTGGTATGTCTTTCAGCTTCTCTTTCATTATCCTTTTACTGTCAACATTTCTGTGTGCTTATATTTTATGTTTCTGGTAAACAACATGTACTTAAATTTTGTATCTAGTCTGGCAATTGCTTACATCAATCATGAGTACTGCTCTTTTTGGATTTATTTATACTATCTTTTGTTATATTTTCTAATATCTTGCCTTACATGTTTCTTGTCTTTACTTGCTTTTTAATTGCTTGAGATTTCTCACCCCTTACTCTAATTTGTATGTTTCATACCTGATTTTGGTTCTTTCAGTTTCCCTATGAATTTTAACATTCATATTTAAAGTCCATATGGTAATATATATTGTCTATTTTCAAATCTGCCAGGTCAATTTCAATAGTCTCCTATTTCTGCATTATACTTTTCTATTTTTTTTCTTCAAGCATATAGAAAATACTTATTTTATACTGTGCATCTGATAATTCTGTTTTCTGCAGCTTTGTGGTTTAATTCTATAGTTTGCTAATCATTGACTCTACTCATAGGTATGTGTTTCTTGTGAGCTCATGGTCTTTGGAACCTTATTTGTTGTGGTGTGTGTGTGTGTGTGTGTGTGTGTGTGTGTGTGTGTTAATCCTTACCCGAAGGGAGATGGAGGGAGGGAGGAGAAGAGAGAAACATCAATATGAGAGAGACACATCAACTGGTTGCTTCCTGCAAGGAGCAAACCTGCAAACCACATGCCCTTCACCAAGAATTGAACCTGCAACCCTTCAGTATGTGGGTCGACGCTCTAACCGCTGAGTGACACCAGCCAGGGCATTTGTTGTAATTTTTTGAGGCTATGAAATAGATTTTTTCCCCAAAGTAATTTGAGGGTCTAAGAGTACCACCAACTTTTAAGTACATTTTTGACCTTAGTTTTTCAGGCCACATACTAGTTTGAATTCTAGCCCTACAGGGGTGCAGACTTATGGTTAAGAATTTGCAGTGGAGCCCTGGCCGGCTTGGCTCAGTGGATAGAGCATCAGCCTGCGGACTGAGGGGTCCCAGGTTCGATTCCGGCTAAGGGCACATGCCTGGGTTGCGGGCTCCATCCCCAGTGGGGGGTGTGCAGGAGGCAGCCAATCAATGATTCCCTCTCATCATTGATGTTTCTATCTCTCTCCTTCTCCCTTCCTCTCTGAAATCAATAAAGAAATATATTTAAAAAAAAAAACACAAGAATTTGCAGTGGAGACATGTTTCTGTTTAACTCTCTACCAGGAACCAAAGCCAATAAAGACCCTTCTTCCTATCGTCTCCCTCTGCAGAATGATTTTTTTCCTATTTCACCTCTAAGAATGCAGCCATTTGGGGAGTTTTGTCATATTTATACAGGTGTTGTTAATCCTGTCTGTCTCCATGGTAGGGCCAGAGGTAGCCTCTTGTTATTTCAGCAAGTAGCCCATTAAAGCCTAGACTTTTGTCCCCTAAGGATTGGCCAGTAACTACAAGGAAAACTCTGGCTGTAGTGTTCCTTATTCTTGTGAATTTATGCTTTCTTCTTGTTTCTGCCCTCAGGCATTTCTTTGCTTCTCCCATCAAGGTTAGTCCCTGCACCTCAGTCCTGCAACTGAGACCAAACTCTTCCTCCCAAAGCATCTAAGGCCCCCTGCAGATCCCAGAGAGGGGCAGAACTGAACATTTGGGCTGTATACAGTGTTGAAGGAATGATTTGTTGAAGGCTTTTCCCTTGATAGTATTATTGGAGAAGTAAAGGAATTCACTCATTGAAACATACTTTACCCATCATTTTTAAGTACATTCTTCAACCTAATTTCCTCTTACCCTATAACACTCAGTGTATCTTTTTGGGAGTTACATCTAGTTGTTTTTGAAGTGTGACAAGGTATAGTATAAGTGGAAAAATAAAGTCCATATTTAGTCCTATCTCCAGGCTTGGAATGTCCTTCCCTTACTTCCATACTACTCCACCCAGTTCAGATATTCTTCGCTCTAGATATTATCCCCTTCTGGTTCAACTTCCACCTCCATCTATCTAAGCCCCCAGAGAGAATGAACTAATTAATCTCTTACGTTTGTTTCCATACTGGTGTATACATATATCTTTCTTAAAGGGGAGCTATTCCTATAGACCTAAAGCTAAAGACTAGATTTTATTTATTTCTATGTCCCTAGTATATAATAGGTATTCACTAAAGTTTATTGAATTGAGTTCTCAAAATATGTATAACAAATCTTGAACTTTTAAGCTTTTAGTTAGGACTGTTAAAATTTAATTTGCTCTTTATTTTTAGAAAATAACTTTTATAAAGCAGTTAAACTTTATTCAACAATTAAATATAAAATAATTGTATTTGGTTTTTGGTAAATTGCTTGGGCTGGTCATATTTAAGGAGAGATTAAAGTATGATTAAAATACCTGTCTTGCCCTGGCCAGTGTGATACAGTGGGTAGAGCATCAGCCCAAACACTGAAGGGTCCCATGTTCGATTCCTGATCAAGGGCACATACCTGGGTTGCAGGTTCATTTCCTGGGTACCTGCAGGAGGCAACCAATCAGTGTGTCTCTCATATCGATGTCTCTCTCCTCCACCTCCTCCCTTCCACTCTATATAAAAGCAATGGAAAAATAGCCTTAGGTGAGGATTAAAAAATGTATATACATATAACCTGTCTTGCCATCTCCAGAGTGGCTGGATGATATGATTTTGGAACAAATGGAGCTTTAGATCCCAATTCTAAATTCTAGTTTACTTTAAAATGATGAAATATGTAGAATTTTCTGGAAGCAAAACTTTGTGTCTGAAATATCAAAGGGAAATTTTGCCTTTGGGGCATTAGTTTTAAAAAAAATTTTAAAGGAATTTTCCTAAATGACCTTGATTACTTTGGGATGAGGCAGCATGGATGGTGTTGTTTCCTGTTCCCTGAATTTGTCTCTCCTTCTGTGGTAAATTACATAGTAATTGTGTGGCTATTATATATTTGTCCTGCACAAAGAAAAAAGAGTGGGTGTCCATTGGAGAAGCTAATTTTATAAATACATATCCCTCTGACTAGCCTTTTTTTCTCATATATGAATATGTGCACAAGAGGAGAAGAGATAGGTAGTAGAATGAAAAAGACGTGGAAAGACTACCTTGTAGAGAGCAGAGACAGGTTGGTGAGAAGACCAACTAGAGCAGAGGTTGGGATGACAACGATGGAGAAGGCACAAGTCAGAGAAGTCAAGAGGAGGTGCCAATATCAAAAGTTTGGTCGATGGACAGCAAGCTGACTCATGTTGCTGAAAGGAGCATGTTTCACTTGTAAACATTTTTCTAATATCCACTTTTTGTTTTAACGTCTCTGTAATCGGGATGTTTCTTACAGTCAGTCAACTCCCACTGTGTGTGTGTGTGTGTGTGTGTTGGTGGTGGTGTTTTTTCAGTGGTACATTAAATGCTGGCACATTTACCATTGGTGACATCTTACAGTTAATGAAGTATGGTATAACTTTAAATTGCTCTTAAGGAGGAGTATTGGCTATATTAAACTGTTTGTTTACATTATGTGATCTGGCAGACAAATCAATTTTTAAAACATTCAGAAACAAACTCTCAGCATTAAACTGTTCTGCACAACTGACTCTTGATGTTATTCCACTAGAAACCTCCTTTCTCTAAGATGATTTATGTGCAACTAGCAATTCACTTTTGTAAAAGGCCCACAACTAAACAGACTGTGTTTGCAGTTGCTGGAAATTCTTAATCAAATGCAAGTAATTACCTTTCCTCATTCATGTTAGTTGAGGGACTATTTCCCTGCTGCATCTGTGTATTTATTAGGCAAGAACAACTTGTATGGCAGCTTCTTCGCATTGGTTAAGCAACAACATCTCTTTACAATTTGTGCCTCAAATTTGTTTTATATCCTTGAATGTCTTTGGAATTTTGACATGACTATTGAGCCCACAGACTCATCTTATTTGACGAAATTGGGCATTTGAGTCAAAGTGCCTCAACGTAAAAACTATTCTTAATTTTCCTTTTTTGCTTTGGTAGAAAGCTCATGGCCAGTGTACAGCTTCCTCGGTTAAGGGATGTAGAATATTTTAGTTTATGTTTTGTATGTGGAACACCTTCTAGCACCACCCCCCTTCACTTCATAACTTTCCTACCCATTTTTCTCCTTCCCCAGACTCTTTATTTCCTCTCTCTTAAAAATATATTTTAAAAAGTAGTAACAGGGAGGAGGTTTAAAGTATGTTGTATGGTCCCCAGATCTTTCCCCCCACCTGATTGCCAGCTTCCCTGAGAACTACTTTGCACAATGCCTAGCACAAAACAAATGAGGAAGGATGAATCATGTCATGATACAGTTGGTTAGGACTGTATAGAAGATTATTAGCCCAGTATTTGAGAAGACTAAGGCCTATTGGGCTTAAGTATAGTTTAAGTATAGTTGCTGGAATCAGGCAGCAACCTAACTTGTATCTAAGTTCCGCATTTAGTAGTTGTGTGACTATGAGCACCTTCTTAACACCTTAGTGAAAGTAACATAAGGGTAAATGAGATACTGTATGTAAACAAGTTTTAACAAATGGCAGGTAGTCAATAAATGTTGCAGCATGCCTTCACTAGGTTATAAGAAAGAAATATGTTTCTTGAGTTAGAAAATACCGTTTTGTTAAGTGTCTAACCCAAAAGCTGGTGAGTGATAGAGCTAAGAATAGAAAGAACCCAGGTTCCTAACTGGGCAGTGATAGGGTCCAAGTCTTTCAGGCTTCTGAATTGTCTGGGCTGTAACTTGTCAACAGAATTATATCTTCGGTATCATTGCTTGTGTGTGGGGGGGGGGTGCTTTTTTGTATGACATGCCGCACAAATCAATTTCAGTGCATTAAAGTTCAGTATATGACTAATCGGAAAAAAGTGTTTCTAGGAAAATTGCTTTATTTCAACTGCTCAAAATTGTTCATTTATCTTATTCAGTAAGAAGAATGACATATCTTTTATGCTTTCTTTTTTTTTCACTGACACTCTTCTGTTAGCAAGTTTTCTGACTGATATTCATGGAGTAATTAAAGTTTACCTCAAACTGCAAAAAGGGAGTTTCTAATCCCTCTTCATCTCCCCCCAAAGGAACATTTTTCATAGCATTATGCATAAATAAATACATTTAAACTCAAAGGGGGAAAGTATACAAGCTGGTGGGGGCAGTGTTATGGTTTGGGGCATGTTTTCCTGGCATGATTTGGGCCCTTTAATTCGCGTGGAACAACGTCTGAATAGCACAACATACCTAAGTATCGTTGCTGATCAAGTTCATCCTATCATGTTGATGGTGTATCCCAATGGAGATGGCTTCTTCCAACAAGACAACGCGCCATGCCACGGTGCTCATATTGTGCAGGAGTGGTTTCAAGAACATGAGGGAGACTTTACCTTGCTTAGGTGGCCCCCACAATCACCAGATCTCAATCCAATTGAGCATTTGTGGGACGAAGTGAAAAGAGCCATCAGGCAGCTGGTTCCACAACCATCAAATCTCACAGAACTGGACAGTGCTATTCATCAGGCATGGTGTCAGATTCCTCGCATCACCTTTCAACATCTCGTGGAGTCAATGCCAAGAAGAATCGCCGCAGTATTGAAGGCAAAAGGTGGCCCAACGAAGTACTGATGGGGTGGTCATAATAATCTGGCCACTCACATTCAAATATATCCCACATTCAAAGACTGTTAAATCGCGTTGTCTACCCATATCTTCAGGAAAAAATCACTTCTACTGTAGTGGTAAACACATGGCGGGTTTTATGGCATTTAATCCAAGTAAAACAGATCATACTGGGCAATGTCCCCTTCTTAGTCTTCCTTCTCCTCTCCCTCCCCCCGCCCCAAAGTAATGTGCTTATTAAATATCTTCCAAAATAAAAAGCCTTTGTCATACTGGTATCAGATTTTCTTTTTCTTTTGACAACTAGCCTATCTTTTATGTCCTGAATGCCATCTTATCGTCTTTTGAAATGTTGACAGGTAGGTGCCCCTTGTTGAACAAGAAAGACCTAGAAATCATTAAACTAACAATATACAAGTGTCTCTTATATGTGCTGCCAAAAGCAAAAGCTCTTTGGATTGATGATATGCAACACCTGCACAGTGGCTTTTCTTTCCCATTTTTAAAGTAAAATGTTCCTCTGTCAGGACCAACTTTTCTTTGGTCTCATGCTTCCAGTCGTAATGCATTAAGATTGATGTGTTGCCCAGCCAGCGTGGCTCAATGGTTGAGTGTCGACCTGTGAACCAAGAGGTCACAGTTCATTTCATGTCAGGGCACATGCCGGGGTTGCAGGCTCGACCCCCGGTTTGGGGAGTGCAAGAGACAGCTCATCATTGATGTTTCCATCTCTCTCCCTCTCCCTTCTCTCTGAAATCAATAAAAATATATATTTTTTGAAAGATTGGTGTGTTGCTCATAGCTTTAAAAGGGTGGTTGGGGGAGAAGAGAGGGAGAGTGGAGGGTAAGGGAATAGGAAGGCTTGTCAGGATTTCTGTCTTAGGAAAAGAATTTAGATTATTGAAATGTAAAATTAGCAGTTTCAGAAAACTTGTAGATATACATATTTCTTTACAACAAATAAAAACAAATCTAGAACATTTACTGAGTATGTGGTAATTCTTCCATTTGGTGTTATTTATTTTTATCTTTAGAGGAAGCTATAGTTTGCATGGGAATTTTCTCATTCCCATTAACTATGTACACATTTTGGAACAATATTTTAGGATTTCTCTTTCCCTTATTAAGGGTATTTTATCCTCAAGTCAGTGAACAATCTATATTAGAAAAGGCCAGTGGTCGGAATGCTGGAACGACCAAACGACTGGTCACCACGAGGTACATGGAGCACCTCTGGGGCCCTCCCCACCCCCGGGCGCCAGGAGCGTGCGAGGCCTCTCGGGCTAGTATTTTATAAAACTTCTTGTTTTCTAACCAGACTTACATTAGTAGAGCCCTTCCTTTCAACAAATACCTACTGTGTAACAATTGACAGAGAGATAAAAGTGAAACAAAACAGACTGCCCTGTCTTATATAGAAACAGCTAAGTAATGAAATGGTTTGGCTTTTGTTATATATTTTAAGTTTTCCTAAATCAGATTTCTGAGATGCTCTCTCTCAACTAACAAATAGTAACTGGCCCCTAAGGCAGTTGAGGGGGTAGGGGAGAGGGGATAGGAGGGAACATATATTAATGAAACAAAGGGCTTTAGTTTGTTTGAAATATTCTTGTGACCAGATGCTGGGAAAATATACAATGGGTTTCTTAAATATAATTTTGGCTCTGAAATACATACATACTTAATGAAACCAAAATAGAGTGTTTCTGAAGTAGGCTGATCTATATATAATAGCATTCCCAAAAGTAGAGTTTTTGTGGGCGGTCCCCATTGACTCTCCCTTCATGTCCCACCCTTAATTTACTCTAGGCATACCAAGAAGAGTGATTTATAGTAAAAAGGAGAATTCTGTGAAAGATAATTGTGGTCAAAAGGATCCTTAGGTATAGAGAGATAGAATTGTAGTTGCTGCTTCATAGTACTTCAGAGTTCAGAGAGAGCAACCTGGCCAGGATGGCTCAGTTGGAGAGTCATCCCTGGACACTGAAAGGTCGCGGGTTCTATTCCCTGTCAGTGGGAGAGTGCATACAGGAGGCAACCAATCATTGTTTCTCTCTCTTCCTCTCTCCCTTCCTCTCTCTATAAAATCAATATTTTTTAAAAAGAACACATACTGTAGTGTACAACAGACTTTAATCCAATCCCAGTCCTGCCATTTATTTCCTGTGACCCAAGACAAATTTGTTAACTTCTCTATGCATCAGTTTTCCTTTTTGAAAAATGAAGGTAACAATCATGCCCATGAAATTGCACATCAAAGGCTCTCACTATTCATTTATTTCATTTGTTCAGCTAATTTATTGATGTTGTACTAGACTCTTTAATGGTTTCTGCTAGTGTTAATAATTGATGAACATTGTGTCAGGCTTTATTCAGCTGTTAGACTGCCTAAGTCAGCATATGGTCTACATTACAATACATTAGAATTTCAACCTAACATCTCTAAAAAGAGAATGACAAGAAAGATTGCAAAACAAAAATGACTATTGTTCAGTAACAATGATAGCAGAAAGAAGCTGTAGTATTTTTACTAGAATATGATAGATTCATAAGTTTGCCAGTAGCAGTTATATTCTTATGAAATGATGTGAACAAGTAAAATGATTTGTTTTTGTTTATGTGAGGTGAAATTAAGCTCTTTGAAAAAGCTATAATTTTCACAACTTCCTAGGGTTTTCTATATAGGGAATGGTTAGAATCTTTCTTCAGATTTCTGAACAAAAACACCATCAAAACCAAAGTAGTTTCAAAACTAAGAGGTTTGAAAATTGATGTCCAATTGTTTCTGTCTATACTAGGAACCTAAAAGCAAGAACATATTTCAGTAATGCCACCTTTTTTGTTTTGCACCTTTGAAATGACCATGGATATATGTATTTGTAAATACCTAGTGCATTGTTAACCCAGCTATCATCACTTGTCCTTTGTTGACTGGGTCCAACACTTACATACCAGAAAGGAAGGGAGTTCATCCATCCCCGGTAGTGTATAATATAAGGCCAGTAATGAAAAGATTAAGTATCTGAAAAGGATTATTTTAACACTGCCAACTCCTAGGAGCACATTACAGTGTTTGTGATCTGTGAGGGGAAGAGAAGGAGAGACGAAAGCTAATATTTCTATACAGGTGAAAAATGAGAATCTAGTAAAGGTATGGTATAAGAGTTGGATCTTACAGAAGTTCAACTCAAACTCTAGCAAGACTTGTTGGCTCGTGTGACCAGACCTCAAGATGGATAGAAGTAAAACTAGTCTTAGGTATTTTTGAAATGTAAGACTTGGATATTACTAGGATTTTTGTCTCCTTTTTTTTTTGTCTCCTTTTTCTTTCTCTGCAAATTGTGATTGCTTTCTCCACATGGCAAAGGCAGCTCTCAGTACACATCCTAATAGCTCTTTAACCAAAGAACAGGGACTTCTCCCAGCTCCCAATTTTTTAATTTCCTAAGAAGTCTTTTTGGATAGTGAGAGCCGTGATCTGCTTATCAGAATAAGATGAGAAAGAACATTGGGAATGCACAGATTATAGCCATTGGGAACCTCATGTGGAAAATTTTGCTGTGTGTGCTAGGAAAGAAGAGACTGAGTTTTACTTATGGTGCTGTTAAATGAGACACCATATTACCTGCCTCCCTGTCCTAGTCCCCCTGTTTTATCTCCCTCTCTCTCTCTTAAGCAGTATAGTAACCCTCCAACTAGGAGGGTAGTCAACTTGGACAGTGCCCTGGACCCTAGGGAAGAGTGCTGACCATTGTTCATGGCATTATATCTGATTCATTCTATTAGATTAGTAGCTTCTACATGGGATGGAAATTATTTTACAACAAAACCCCCCCCCCCCCCCCCCCACACACACACACAGTTGTGAAAGAAATTAAGAGCTCTTTGGAAAAGAAGCATCTCTCATTTAGAGAGTCAAGGATCCTCCTCAGGATTGTAGTATAACTGTATCCTCCAATCTTTAGGGGTTTTATTATAAAGAAAGCTGCCAGTAAAATTCACTTTTTGATCAGAATATAAAGTATCACATGATTCCACATTTTCTGTAGTTAAAATAATATAGTTGAAGTGATTATTCCATTAAACATCCCCTTTCCCACCTGCTTCCCTGGGTTACATCAATCCTTAAAGTTGCATTTAAAAATTATATCAATAGTACAGCCAGATGGCATTCTGACACTCACTGTAAATATTCCAGGATTTCCTGAAATAGCTGGCTCAAATAGAAAAGTCATCCTTCCCCAAGTATGTTCCTGTCCTTTTCTCTTGGTTGTGTGGTCTGTTGCAGTTATCTTAAAACCATAAAACTAAAATGGAGAATTTAACTTTTCCAAAATTTTCCATGTGTTTCTACAAGTCTCTCTCATGAATGAAGTATAATTGCACATTCATGTTGATGCCTTACTTCTTACATAATGATATTCAAGAAATTGTCAGAACAAGCATTCTTTTAGAGGTAAAGAATATACTTTTTAAAAAAAACAAATGGATAATGCATGGTAGTCACTTAACTGATTTTAGAAAAATCTAGTTTAAAAAAAATTCTGGACTTCATTCTGACTCACTGAAAATAGGAATTAATTTTGAAGAGGATTACAGAATGCCTAAGTCCTTGAGTCTACTATATAAAGTTTTAATTTCACACATGGAAAGAAAGTAGAATATAGTTTACTTCTAGCCTAGCTTAAATAATTAAGCCTAGAAAATGTAGTCTGACCACAACCTTGCAGAATTATTATTGTGACTCATTTGGTACATGCTTGAGTTTTTTAAATGAAATGTTCTTATATTATTTAAAATATGGCCTCAGATCTCTAGACCTAAGGGGACATAAACGAAGAAGTATTGAAAAAAGAGAAAATGTCTGTCAAAAATTGCATTTGCGCTGAGAAGGTTGCCTGGACTTTAATATTGGAATCCTGACCTGTGGGCATCCAAAGAGGAACTTTCAATGGTCATTGATCTGAATTAGTAAAAGCCCATGTGGATCTTGAAAACATTTCTCTAGTTCCCCACTCTCACTTCAGTTTCTAAACAGCAGAGAGAAAAGGAAAAAGAACATTGAAATATCTTAACTTCCCTCAATAAAGAAATGAGGCCTTAATAAAAATTTACATTTACAGATCATTGGAGTCAGGGGAACAGTTTAAGAGATCCGTTACTAATGAAAAATAAAGACATAAACAAATTGAAAGACAAAAATCACATGATCATATCAATAGATACAGAAAAAGCATTCGACAAAATCCAACACCCATTTTTGATAAAAACTCTCAGCAAAGTTGGAATAGAGGGAGCATATCTCAACATGATAAAGGCCATTATATATGACAAACCTACAGCCAACATCATACTCAATGGGCAAAAACTAAAACCATTTCCCCTAAGAATAGGAACAAGACAGGGATGCCCACTTCCACCACTCCTGTTCAACATAGTACTGGAGTGCTAGCCATAGCAATTAGACAAGAAGAAATAAAAGGTATCAAAATTGGAAAAGAAGTAAAATTGTCATTATTCACAGATGACATGATATTGTACATAGAAAACCCCAAAGACTCTATTAAAAACTACTAGACTTAATAAATGAATTCGGCAATGTAGCAGGATACAAAATTAACACCCATCACTACCATCTGCAGCCATATTTAATGATAATTTTATTCTTCCATCTAATGGAACTTTGCTTGAACCAATTGCTTGTATTTCAATTTGGTTTGAGATATAATTTAACTTAAAAATGAGGAACCAAGTTACAAGAGCCATACATACAACAAGTTATTTTTCTTGTGTGACTTCTGAAGGCAACTGCACACAAAAATTGCTCAGGTAGCAAAATAAGTACTTGAGTAATTACAGAAAAATTTAAATTATATTAATGTTATGTATAATGGGCCATTTTTCTAAATGTGATCATTTCCTTTATTAAGAAGATTTAATAGCCGAAACCGGTTTGGCTCAGTGGATAGAGCATCAGCCTTTGGACTGAGAGGTCCCGGGTTCGATTCCGGTCAAGGGCATGTACCTGGGTTGCTGGCACATCCCCGGTGGGGGATGTGCAAGAGGCAGCTGGTCGATGTTTCTCGCTCATCGATGTTTCTAACTCTCTCTATCTCTCTCCCTTCCTCTCTGTGAGAAATCAATAAAATATATTTTAAAAAAAAAAAGAAGATTTAATAAATGAGTTTCATTTCTTGTGTGTGAGTATTAAACTTGTATTCTTTGATTTGGCATTAAAGAAGTAAAAATCAAATCTACAAACATTTTATATAGGTTAGTCACTCTCTTCTTTGAATTAAGATATACTGAATTGCAAGGCAAATTTGTTAGGGATGGTTCTGTTTGCTAAGTGGAAATCCAAATTGTATTTCTTTTTTATTATTATTAGTAGTAGTAGTATTATTATTGATTTCAGAGAGGAAGTGAGGGAGAGAGAGAAAAACATCAATGATGAGAGAGAATCATTGATCGGCCACCTCCTGCACACCCCACACTGGGGACCGAGCCCACAACCTGGGCCTGTGCCCTGACCAGGAATTGAATGGTGACCTCCTGGTTCATAGGTCACTTCTTAACCACTGAACCATGCCAGCTGGGCGTACCCATTTTATAAATGAATTATCCTTACTTGATTTGAAAACTGAACCTAGTTGGATTGGGAAACATTATTTTAAAGTAGACATTATTAATCTTGAATAACTAGTAGTATATTGCTCTTTCCTGTTTGAAATTACCTGTAGTTGTGGGAGTATCAGACATCGTATTACCTGATGCTAATGTGGTTATAATGACAGATGCTTGTACATTTTCACTGTCTTCAAGTAAGATAATTGACTTAAATTTTAGCAACTAGGAAATCATTGCAGATGTATCACTTTTCACTTGTGATTCTTTGTTGGTCTCTTCAATAGATTGAATTTCCATTTTATGATATAGTGAATATTTCCTAGGTTTAAATTTACCAGGATTTAATAAAGATCCTATTCTTATTTCTCGGTATTTTGCATTTGCCAATTCTATAATTTTTGAAGATGTTGACTGATTTTTAATGGATTATTCTTCATTTAAACTAGAAATGAGCTAATTCCACAACCTGCCATTTTCCTTTTATACATTGATGTTTCTCCCTCTCCCTTTCTAAAAAAATCAATAAAAACACATTTTTTAAAAAATGTTTGATTTACTATGTTGATGATCATAATAATAGCCATTTAAAAATCCCTGTCTTTTTGTTTAAACATCTGGTTCATCTCAGAGTCAAAATTGAATAAATTTTATTTTCTTTGCTGCGTGTGCCCTGTTGTCTTGATTCTTCATATGTCAAGTAATTTGGGATTGTACTACACATTATGAATGTTGTGTTGTAGACTCTGGATTTAGTTATTTTCCTCCAATCAGTATTGTGTGTTTTTTGTTTTTTTTAAGCAGGTAATTTTCTCTTAAGTATTGGCCATATATATTTTTCTGTGAGATACCTATTTATGCCCTTTGCCCATCTTTTACGTTTGGCTGTTTGTTTTTCTTTTTTTAACATTTTTTTATTGATTTGAGAGAGAGAGGAAGAGAGAGGGAGAGAAAGATAGGAACATGGCTGAAAGAGAAACAGACCGGCTGCCTCCTGCATGCCCCCTACTGGGGTTCAGTCCCGCAACCTGGGCATGTGCCCTGACTGGGAATTGAACCGGCGACCTCTTGGTGCAGGTGTCAACTCTCAAGCACTGAGCCACACTGGCCAGGCTGTTTTTCTTATTGATTAGTAAAATTATTTATATATAAAAGATAAATATTTATCATATTTTGAAATGTTTTTCAGGTTTCTTTTTTATAGTGCTTATAATTCTTATATAGTTAAATTTTAGACTTTTATGACTTTTGCTCCTCATCATACTTGGAAATGTTCTGCCCATTTGAATAGTATATAAATATTCACCTCAGGAATTTTATTTTCTCTAGTGATTTTATGGCTTTATTTTTTATTTTCAAATGTTCAATCTATCTGTTTTGTTTGTTTGTTTTGGCATAAAATATAACAAAGATACAACTCCCCCTCCAATTAATTAGTTGTTCCCGCACCATTTATTGCATAATATATTCTTTCCCTGTTGATTTGAAATGTACTTATCATTCTCTAAAATCTTATATCTAAAACTAGAGGCCCGATGCACGAAAATTCGTGCAAGAGTAGGTCGGGCTTCCCTCTGGGCACCAGCAGGCACCCGGGACTGGAGCTGGCTTCCCCCTGGCCCCAGCTTCATCAGGAAGGACATCCTGAATGACGTCCAGAAGGACGTCTGGTCTAATTAGCATATTACCCTTTTATTATTATAGATTGAGTCTGTTTCAGAATTTTCTACTTTTTAATTGATAAGTATCTGTTCTAATACCATGCTATAATATTGTAACTTTTGTAACTTTTTAACTCGTAGCATGTTACATTTTATATGTGGACATCAAAATATCTTCTTCTTTGATCATTTTCTTCTCTATCAATATTATTCTTTCAGATAAATCTTAGAACCTGTTTCAACAAACTTAGTGGCTTAAAACACAATTATTTTATTTGTTCATAATCTATGTGTCAGGTATTCAGTCATGCTTGACTGGGCTTGCTCCACATAATATTGACAGAGATCACTTGGTGGTATTCACCTGTGAGCTGGTCTAGTTTTGAGGTGGCATTATATAGCCATACTTAATTGGGAAAATATAATTGGAATACAAATTACCGATTCATCTATAAACGTCACAAAATTACAATTAGACTTTGGGAGTTTCTTATTTCTCTGATTTGTGTCTCCTGTGGATTTGTGTGACACAGTAACAGGTTGCTATATATGTAAATAATCATTTTTACTTTTTCAAAGTGGGGCCAGTCAGTGAAAGACAGGGGCTGTGTTTGAGTTATCTTTATTAGATGTTGCAAATGGTAGTTTTCAGATAGACTTTTTTGGGGGCAGACAAACTTGACATTTTTCATTCTAATGATTTTGATGGTTAGTTTCATCTTTCCTGAGGTGAAACTGACAACAAGCAGAACAAGGCTCTCAAGGAGAGATTCAGGATCCATGTAGGAGGAATTTGCTGTAGGAGGTAACAGTCTTGAAATCTTTTTACATGGAACCCTGTAGGTTCAGGGAAACCTTGCTTTTTCACTGGGATGGTATGTTGGATATAAGTAGCAAAAGAAAGAAACTATTTAAGAACAGACTGATGTCCTAGTTCTAAACACATTTTATGGTTTTCTTATGGCCACCTCCTCTGAACTCTTATTACAAACTAGAGGCCCGGTGCACAAAAATTTATGCACTAGCGGAGAGGGGGTGGGGTTGTCCCTCAGCCCGACCTGTGCCTTCTCACAGTCTGGGACCCCTCGGGAGATAACCACCTGCTGGCTTAGGCCCGCTCCCCGGGTGGCAGGCCCGGATCCCACGCTGGGTCGCAGATGGCAGGCCCTCTGCCGCACCTCCCCGCCCTGCTGCCCACCGCACACAGCAGGCCTGGCGGGTGGCGGGGCAGGGTGGGATGCTGGCCAACTGGCTGCGCACAGGGACAGCAGGCCTGGCGGGCGGTGGGGCGGGGCGGGGTGCGCACATGGACTGCAGGCCCGGCGGGCCCTACGCCGCTGGGCTGCTCACATGGACGGTAGTTCTGGCGGACGACGCCCTACCGGCCGCCAGGCCGTGCACACGGACTGCAGGCCCCGCCGGCCGCAGGCCCATGCACAGGGATGGCAGGCCTGGCGGGTGGCGGGGCGTGACAGATCGCGATCCGCCGCGTTGCGCTCCGCTGCCCGCCAGGCCGCTCACATGGATGGCAGGCCTGGTGGGCGGCAGGGCGGGTGGATCGCACTGTGCCGCCCCCACTGCAGTATGCAAATTTAATGGCTATCTTTGTTGGGTTAATTTGCATACTCTTCTGGTTGGCTGATGGGTGTAGTGAAGGTACGGTCAATTAACATTTTTGTCTTTTATTAGTGTAGATTGTTGCACCATTAGATCCGCTTTTTAAGATAAATATATTTTTATTGATTTCAGAGAGGGAGAGAGAAACATCAATGATGAGAATCATTGGCTGGCTGTCTCCTGCATGCCCCCTACTGGGGATCGAGCCCGCAACCAGGGCATGTGCCCTGACTGGGGATCGAACTATGATCTCATGGTTCATACATTGATGCTCAACCACTGAGCAACATCTGCTGGGCTGCATCCCACTTTAATTCCACCTGACTTGGTAGCCTTCCATTCTTCAGGTGGTTTTGTTAGATGCTTCTCTCCTCAGTAAAATGCCAGGCAGAAGACCATTTTTCTGTATTCAACCCTTTCTTATGATGCCTCTGATTGCTCCCATGAATCTTGGTTCAAGGTTTTCTGTCTTAGCTGAAGAGAAAGGAAATAGGGACCTCCTTTCACCCAACACTGTTTCAAATTTGTAGCTCCAAGGAGAATTGAAAATCCTCCTACCATGTAATACACACCTGAAATTCTAGCTGCGGTGTAACAGGTGGCTTCTCTAACATAGCTAATGAGCTGTGGCTGAAGCAAATGCATCCCTCTTTACCTAAGATTTTATAGTTTTTAACTTCATAATCTATATATCCTATATAATAAAAGGCTGATATGCAAAGTGTCCCCTCGGGAGTTCGACTGGGAGTTCGATCACTCGCTATGATATGCGCTGACCACCAGGGGGCAGCGTGGAACATGATGGGCGACCAGTGGCAGGGCACTGAGGGAGCAAGGGAAGGAGGAGGCAGCGAGGCAGGGAACCTGATTGGCCCTGATGGCCGGCCAGGCCTAGGGGCTCAACCCATGCACAAATTTCGTGCACCAAGCCTCTAGTTATATTAATATTTGCATATATTTAAAATGGCAATATAAACATTTCAAGTTGTTGTTTTATCCAAAATCGGTATGATTTAGATCTAAACCTGGGGTGGTGTTTTCATCTTCTTCCCTCCAGCTAACTGTCTTTCCAAGTGTGAGAAAATATGCATTACTCTTCAGAGGGTTGCAAGTGTCATTTGCTGGTGAAAAATGGATTTGGGAGAAAGTAAAGTCTCGATCATCAGATATACCCCTGCCAGGTGTTTGGGGAGCCAGATCCTCCCCTTATCCCTTGTTAAGTGAGCCATGAAGATCTGGTGATTTACCCATAGATCCACTATAGAAGAAAGCCCTTATTATCTCCTACTAGCAACATTTGAGCCCATCCGCATTCCCCCAGGTGGGTGTGAGGTAGACATTGTTAGCTAATTGTGATCACCCTGCTCATTTAGAGCCATTTTGCTCCCTGCATCATGCCAGTAGGCTTCAGTGCCCAGAGCCAGGCTGCATGCAGCCCTGTGATAGAACATCAACATATGAAAAAAATTATTGTTTGCAATGTTTGGTGTTCTTGTTGTGGGTAATTTATTTCCTTTCCTTTATTGTTCTATTCTATTTGCCACGATTTAAAAAATCAAGGGTAAATTACAATATTTGCCATTGCATTTTCCCCCCAAAACCTGTTTTCTAAAACTTACCCTGCATTTAAAGTGTGTGTATTGTGGTTTAAGGACCTATATGAAATACATAGAGTAATGATTTGTGTGCCTCACTGTACCTATTTTATTGAAAACATACCTCAAATAAGAATGATTTCTGAATTTTTTTTTAGTTTTTAGAATATTTTTGCATTCAGAACTTATTATCTGCAACTAAATTCTGTTATATAGTGTGCTTTATTTGTATGAACAAAGTGGTATTTTTTTATACATTACCATTTTAAAATCATTTCAGTTCATATAATGAATATACATAAAGTATTTCTCCCAAAAATTCCTTTTAAAGTTGGTATGTGTTATACGCCATGCTTCTTTACATGTCTTGTAATTTTTTGTTAAAAACTGGATATATTTGATAATATATTGCAGTGATTTTCAACCAGTGTTCTGCAAGAAGCACCCTGGTGTGCCACAAGATTCTTTTTAAAAAAATATTTTTATTGATTTCAGAGAGGAAGGGAGAGGGAGAGAGAGAGATAGAAACATCAATGAGGAGAGAGAATCACCGATCAGCCGCGCCCTGCACGACCCCACTGGGGACCGAGCCCACAACCCGGGCATGTGCCCTGACTGGGAATCGAACCGTGACCTCCTGGTTCATTGATGCTCAACCACTGAGCCACGCCGGCCGGGCATCCACAAGAATTTTTAAAACATGCAATACCTGACTAGTTAGTCAGGGTCAGTGACCTTTTTTCCCTTACTTTGTCAAATAAAAAAATGACAACAGCCAACACAACAATAGCTGTCTGGTATGAATGAATCAGAATTATACCTATATTTTTTTGTCAGATCAGAAAAATATATAATACAGTTTTTGGTGCTGCAGAATTTTAGAGATTAGTTTATGTGTGCCAAGAAGGAGGTTGAAAATCGCTGATATATTGTAACAACTCGATCTGATTTCCTTCCTAGCCCCTCTCCCACCCCTGAAGGTTGTCATAATTGTTATTATTTTGTATGTTTGCTTATATTTAATTAACTTGACTGGGCTTAATATTTAGAATCTTTCTCCCCTGTGAGGTGCAGCCACTGAAGTCTCTGCTCAGTTGTTTTGTTTTTTAATTATTTTTTTATTTTTAGCCTGGCCTTCTTGAGGTCCTCCTTGTGTCTATATAGCTTAGTGGTCAGCCAGTGATTGGTTAAAGGATGTTCTCAAATATCTTGAGCCAGAAAGGCTTCTCTCTACCCTTTGTTGATTCATCTGTGAGTGTGTTATGAAGCTCATCTAGTTTTCAAGTATGCCTCAGCTTTTATTTTCTGCTGAGCCTCTCTGTACTTTTTTCCACCTGTGGGAAGCCTCCCATTCAGCCTCGGTATGTGGAGAGCTTAGGCCCTCTTCTTTGGTCAGCTTTGAGCATATATGCAGCCTCCACTTAGCCAGGAATGTGTGTAATTTACCTAGCCCCCCATGGCTCTCATTTCCAGGATCTTCTTATTAAATATTTTAATTTCTATTCTACCCCTCTTCCCAGCTGGGACAGCAGCCTCAGGCTAGGAGAGCTGTAGGCTTTCTTTGTTCTTTTCCAGTCGAATTTAATACTTTTACTCTCATTGCCACTGGGTATGTAGTTTTTGCCCTTCACTTCAAATCACATCAGCAGCCCGTGACAATAAAGCTGGTTTTCCTGACCAGCCCAGCCCAGGTATTGTGCTTGGTTTGGGTCTGGAAGGTAGGTAAGGAGCAGCCCCAAGCAATAACACCACTGACTCCCACTGTTCTTACCCCAAATTCGACAATTTTTCATAAATAAACACTTTAAAATTTTTCATTTGACTTTGGTTGTTTTCAGGACTGAAATGGTTGTTTTTGACACTTTTGTCGAGTTTTGTAGTTGTTTTGGGAGGAGATTTGCTGACCTCTTCAGTTTGCCACAGCTGGAAGTCTTGCCTCCTGTTTTGTATTTGCAGTATTTTTGGTTTTGGTTACTTTTAAAAGGCTAACTAATTAAAAACCTGAAGCACATATATATAATGTAGCTGCTTCAGCATTTTGCTTCACAATGGAAGAAGCTAGGAGATTGTGATTAGATTAGGAGTGGGACTGTAATTCTGCTGACAGCACTCTCCTGTGGAATGCTTCTTAATAACATATTCTTGTGTAATGATGAAGAAAACATTTATTTTTTTTTCTAAGCAAGCAAATTCCTTTGGAATTCTACCAAAACATAAGAAAAATATTATGTATACTCTCTTTACAGAATGAACCAGTGGCACAAGAAAAGATATGGCAAAATCCATTGGACTGGAATAGATGTATATCATTATTGGGGGGAAAAAAGAATCTTCCTCATTAAATATTAGTCATTATACAGATTGTTATCTAAAATGCTTTTTTATGCTCAACTTTAACTGGGAAGTTTGTCTTTACCCTTTTAGTTATATAATAACACACAGTAATGTACAGTGATTTAGCATCACAAAGTTTATATTTGTGAGATTCATCTATGGTATTTCTTGTAGTGATAGTTCATTTTAATTGCTGTAAAATATCCCATTATATGAATATATAACAACTTGTTTATCCATTCTACTATTTATGGATATTTGAGTTGTGTCTGGTTTTAAGGCTATTACAAATATTGCTACCTTGAACACTCCTATTTGTGTTTTAATGTATAGGTGTGCACATTCTTTTTGAGATATATATCTAGGAGTCAAATTGCTAGGTCACAGTGTTTACATTCTTCATTTTAATATATAAAACCAACCTGTTTTCCAAAGATTGTACCAATTTACATTCCTACTAGCAGTCTATAAGAACTTCCATTGCATTACATTTTCACCAAACAATCAAACATTTGGTATGGTCAGACTTTTAAATATTAGTCACTTTGGTGGTTGTATAATATGTTGTTATTGTGATTTTAATTTTGATTTCCCAAATGACTAATGAGGTTAAGATCCTTTTCATATGTTTGGTGGCCATTTGGATTATCCATTTTTTATAAAATGCCTATTCAAGCCCTTTTTAAAAATTGATTTGTAGGAGTTCTGTATGATTCTGGATAAAAGCCCTGTGTTCCTTATGTGTGTGCTACAAGCATTTTCTATGTGACTTGCATTTTTACTCTTTTTTTAAAAAAAAAAATTTTTATTGAGCTCAGAAAGGAAGGTAGAGGGAGAGAGAGATAGAAACGTCAAAGATGAGAGAGAATCATTGATTGGCTGCCTCCTGCCAGCGCACTACTGGGGATCGAGCCTGCAACCCAGGTGTGTGCCCTGACCAGGAATCAAACTGTGACCTCTTGGTTCATAGGTCAATATTCAACCACTGAGCAACACTGGCCAGGCTGCATTTTTCTTAACAATGTAGAGATAAAAAAATTTTCATTATGATTAACACTTTTTGTGTCCTATTGAAGATTCTTTCCCTGCCCCAATATCATAAAAATATTCTTCTGTATGTTATCATCTCAGTGCTATGTGATTTTGATTTTCACATTTATATCTACAATTCATCTAAATTTATTTTTGTGTGTGAATTATGAATGAAGGTTCATTCTGTTTTTTTCATATGGCTATCCAGTTGTTCCAGTACCATATATTGAAAAGAATGTTGTATTTGTCAAGGTCCAATCAGAAAAGAAATTATATCAGTTATTTAAACACAGTTTAATATGGAGGGGGGGAGTTGTTAATTAATTTTAAAGTTGATTGTAATTAAAAGGTAAAGTAAAGTTGTAGGTATGTAAAAAGACAGAGAACAATAGGTAACACAGAGGTAACAGGTACCATCCCTACAATCGGAGAAATAAAGGGAAGAGCTTGGAATTTTTAAGACTTAGGAACCCCATGGAGCAGAAATTTAGACATCTAAGAAAAGGATACTAACTCCCTAGTGCTGGTATCTGGGGTGGAGGATGCCGTGAGGCTGGTTCTGCAAGTGTTGGTAAAACTAACTGGGTTCACCTGTTGTTACAGGAAGGCACTATCACTTCAGGGAATGAAGTATTGTTAGAGTGACATAGAACAGGAGACAGACAGGAAGCCTGCAGGAAAGAGCAAGTCCCTTTTTTCCTTCTACAGCCTTGCAGTCACCTCTGAAGCCCTCTATGGGCAGAGCTCAACATGGAGCTAGTTGGCAAAATCAAACTGGTTTTCACTCTTAGCCCCAGTATTACAGAGCACTGTTTAGACAGATGGGTTTGAAGCTGAGAAACAATCTAAGGCACAGTGTTCCCAACTGCAGAGACACTTTTATGGTAAGCCAAGTGCCTTTCTATGTGAGAATATCTCTGGGTCATATTTCTCTTTCATTGGTGTATTGCACCAAAATTACAGTCTAAATTAGCTTTATAATAAACTAGAGGCCCAGTGCATGAAATTCGCACACTTGGGGGGGGTGTCCCTCAGCCCAGCCTGCACCCTCTCACAGGCCAGGCCAAGGGACCCCACCAGTGCACGATGAGGGATGCAGGAGGTTGGCCAAACAGGGAGGGACCGCAAGAGGGCTCCAGGGCATGTCCGGCCCGTCTCACTTAGCCCCGATCGGCCGGACCCCAACAGCAAGCTAACCTACCAGTCGGAGCGTCTGCTCCCTGGTGGTCAGTGCACATCATAGCAACTGGTCAACCATTGACTGTCTGCCCCCTGGTGATCAGTGCACTTCAGAGCAAGTGGTTAGCAGCCTTAGCATATCATTAGCATATTACACTTTGATTGGTTGAACAGATGACCGGACACTTAGCATATTAGGCTTTTATTATATAGGATGTTTATATCTGAAGAGCAATGTTTCCCACCTTATTTTTTTAAAGAGTATCTTTGCTGTCTTTGGCATATTTGCATTTTTATAAAAAACTTTCAAACTAATTTGTGTAGTTTCACAAAAAGAAACCTGTTGGGATTTTGATTAGAATTTCATTGAATCTATAAATTAGTTTGGGGATAATGAAAATGTTTACAGTATTGAGTTTTCTAATCCATGAATATGGCATGTCTCTCCATTTATTTATGTCTTTAATTTCTCACTATTTTTTTTTTTTTTTAGTCTTTGTATGTGAGAAGTCATGCATAGCTTTTGTTAGCTTTACTCTACAATGTTGGGTATTATTGACATTGTAAGTAGTATTTTTTGTATTTTTAAAGTTTTTTATTTTGAAAAATTTCAAACCTGCAATTCCTTTACTTTTGAATAGTTAGATCCCATTATACCCACTAATGTATATATATATAAAAGCCCAGCAACCAGAATGGCGAACAACCAGAACGACCAGTGGCTATGATGTGCACTGCAGCAGCCAACCAGCCTGATCTGGGCCCCGATCGGCCCCTCCCCCCAGCCAGCCCTGCCCCCAAATGGCCCCCAACACCCCAATCAGGGGCCGGCTAGCCAACTGCTCATGGCCCCTTCCACCGGCCAGCCCAGCCCGATGGGCCCCCATTGGGGCAGGCCAGCTGGACCCCACCCATGCACAGATTCGTGCACTGGGCCTCTAGTAATTCAATAATTACCAAGATTTGCTTTATTTGTGTCAATAATACTTACTGAAGTATTTTAAAACAAATCTTAGATCTGATGTCTTTTCATCTATATATAATTAAGTATACATCTAGAATATGTGGCCATTTAATTTATAACCATAATTCCAAGCCATATCCAGATTTCACTGTTTCAAAAATGAATTTTTACTGGTATTTTGGTTGGTATGTTCAGACAGTTTGCTTTTAACAGCATTTTGGGACTTACATTTTGTTAAGTAATTTAATAATTTCAACTTACCTTAAGCATTCAAGTTGTACTAACAGTATTTACTTCCTAAGTAAATCTTTACTTCCTAAATATTTTAATAAATATTAGCTTAGCTATTAAAATACTAAATGATAAAAAAAAACATTTTCTATGGTAATTAAAAATAACTTTTTCTTATTATATGAACTTTTCATTTCTAAATTCTTTACAATTTTTGACATTGGCCTTATTGTTATAAACCATGTGAATAAAACTGTTCTTTCATTTGATGTCTTCAATATTTATAAACCTCTAATGTACAACAAAGACTGCTATTTTTAATTTTTTAACTATCAGGAAATCATCAGTGGGATTAAAAGCAAGCACATTGTGTCACATTGTTTCAGTTTTGGTTACCCTTTAACCTCTTATTGCCAAAAGTGTTAAAATGCAA
This sequence comes from Myotis lucifugus, assembly GCF_000147115.1. Classification (NCBI taxonomy): domain Eukaryota; kingdom Metazoa; phylum Chordata; class Mammalia; order Chiroptera; family Vespertilionidae; genus Myotis; species Myotis lucifugus. Next base: position 1,167,507 of record NW_005871205.1, read on the forward strand.
GGAGATGCAGGTGAATTGTTTTCTTCTGTGGCTGAAACCTGTTCTTCATTGCAACTGGTTTTCCTACCCCTACAGTATTCATAGTTCTGTTTCTATGAGAGGGCTGTGGCTAGTGGACATAAAAACTTCCTAAACTTGGTAGAGTAGGCTGTGTCATGTTCACTGTCTAACATGAGAAGATCCCCACTGAAAAGAACAGTGTGGCAACTTTCTGCAGGCAGGTCAGACTCCTCACAGAGGTATTTGACAATGACCGAGGAGAAAAGAGTCTCTATAACTTCTATGGCTTCCCAGTGTCTGCAGTAAGAATGGAACTAATTAATTTGTGGTCTAAAGAACATGCCGAAACCGGTTTGGCTCAGTGGATGGAGCGTTGGCCTGTGGACTGGAGGGTCCCGGGTTCGATTCCGGTCAAGGGCATGTACCTGGGTTGCGGGCACATCCCCAGTGGGGGATGTGCAGGAGGCAGCTGATCGATGTTTCTCTCTCATCGATGTTTCTGGCTCTCTATCTCTCTCCCTTCCTCTCTGTAAAAAAATCAATAAAATATATATTTTAAAAAAAAGAACAATAAAATATTCACAAGACCATAGTAGTTAGTGTAAAATGATTTTCACCTGTGTTTTAAGTTAAACAATGATTATTGGTGGGGAGTTGAGGAGGTCTTAAAAGTTAGATCTTATTCACTAGTAATAAGTATTTGAAAATAAATATGACAGCCTGATATTGGATGCATGCCTGTATCTTACTCCGCCTCTTTTTAAAAATATATTTTCATTGATTTCAGAAAGGAAAGGAGAGGGAGAGAGAGATGGAAACATCAGTGATGAGAGAGAATCATTGATCGACTGCCTCCTGCAGACCCTACCGAGGATCAAGCCCATAACCCAGGCATGTGCCCTTGACTGGAATCAAACCCAGGAACCTTCAGTCTGCAGGCCGATGCTCTATCCACTGAGTCAAACCAGCTAGAGGCCTTACTCTTTCTTTATTAGCACCTCTAGGTGTCTCAGTACCGATCAGAATGGCCCAGTACTATGTCACCTGCTGGGATCATTGCTATTTCTACTTATTTAAATACATCATTAGAGAATGTTTAAGTTCATATTTAACTCTTTCAGTTAAATATAGATGTTTTTCTTCTTATCAGTAGTGTGAGGCTATGAGGAAAAGAATGAACTATTTCACTGCTTTGGTTTAGCTATTGTATAAGGTCTTTTTTTCTTATAATTTCAGATTAACAAATTTGGGGATCATTTTATAAGTATCTTTTTTAAAAAGGGAAAAGAATCTTTTGCCTGACCAGCATGGGTCAGTGGTTGAGCGTCGATCTATGAACCAGGAGGTCATGGTTCGATTCCTGGTCAGGGCACATGCCTGAGTCGCCGGCTAGATCCCCAATGGGGAGCATGCAGGAGGCAGCTGATCAATGATTGATTCTCTCTCATTGATGTTTCTACCTCCCTCTCCCTTCCTCTCTGCAATCAATAAAAAATTATATTTTTTAAAAGAATTTCTTATGTATAGAGCTAATTCAGCAAATACCAAATTTACATAAACATTAAAGAAATTAGAAAACCCTAACTGATAGAAGAAATTAAATATAAAAGATGAGAATTTTTTTATGTATTTTTGGGTGGAGACAGAGATGCTTAGAAGATTTGTTCTCCTAACTAATATGCAGCTCTGTAAATTATATCAAGAGTGTACACAAACAAAAGCCTGTTAAAATTCTGATTAGAAAGAGACATAAAAATAAATTACTTATTCCCTAATCTATAGTATCCTTAAACATATAACAAACATTAAGTTACAAATAAAATACATTTTTTAGACTTTGTTGTCAGAAATTTTGCCTTATAGTTTGCTATTTTCTCAAGCAGATTTAATCTAAATACAAGTAAATATAACTTTTAAGGAAATGAATTTTAAAATGAACATGAAAGCAATAATCTAAATATTTAGAGTCTAGTTAGGTTCTATTATTGAGATATGTACTGTATTAGTACAGTTGACATAGTAATTGTATGTTTAGCAAAAAATAGAAGATTACTGATTACAAGTTTATGTGACTAGAATTATAAGAACCTGATTTCTTAATCCAAGTGGAAGCATTCGCATTATAAGTTATTTATTTGCAATATAAGTTATTTATTTGCTTTGAATATAGTTAAAAACCTTATCAGACACATGAATTTTGAAGCTTTTAAAACATGTGGAAAAAAGATTCTTCACAGAAAATGAATGAGGAACATATAATTTATTGGAGATTCTTACTGAATAGTTATATAAATTTAACATTCTAGTTTGGCAATTTCCAACCTTTTTTTAATCTCATGGCACACATAAATTAATTGCTAAAATTCTGAGGCACATTGAAAAATATAACTTTTGCCAGTTTAACAAGAATTGGTATAATTTTGATTCCTTCACACTAGATGGCTATTGTTGTGTTATCTGTTGACATTTTTTTATTTGACAATCTAAGGGAAAGGAGGTCATTGCTCCTGACCAAATAGTCATGTATTGCATATTTAAAAAATTCTTGCGGCTCAGCAGTTAAAAATCACGGATCTAGTGTCTGAGAAAGTATCCCCATAATAAGTTTCACTTTGTTTCATTCCAACCCTTCTGCTTGTCAGTAATTTAAGCAGATTTGTGGCAATGGTCACAGTTTCCTGGAAACGACAATAAAAATGACCACACCAGATCTAAAAAGCTTCCTGGTCTCAGTATTGTACTTTTTTATTATTATTATTATTGATTTCAGAGAGCGAGAGAGAGAAACATCAATGATGAGAGAGAATTATTGATCGGCTGCCTCCTGCACTCCCCACACTAGATCGAGCCCGCAATCCAGGCATTAATATAGTGTTTGTAGAATCAAACATTAATTTAAAACTTAGAAAGTAAATATTGTTAGTATAACTTGAATGCCCATGAAGGTAATCAGATGAAGGGACAGATGCACTGTTTTATTTAGGGCATCTAGTATTTAGTAGAGAAAAAAAGTTACTGGTAAGTGAGTTGTTTGAAGGCTCTTTTTTTTTTTCTGAAATGAAGAAATTTGCCCTAAATGTTGTTCCTTTTCTCTACAGCTGGAACTTCTAACAAGTGCAGTTGGAATAACCAGGGTATTCCAGCAGCAGAGAAACTAAGCATAAGAAGCCTTTCAGTAACAAAGAAAATAAAAGAATTCCTGTGTAACAGGCTTCCACACTTATCTGAGTTCTGTGGTACTATTTGTGCTGAATTAAAGCATCTGCTACCTCAAGTTAAGAGAGAACAAACTCAACATGGCGTGAAATTACTGCACAGCCATTCACATTCATTAGGGTTATATTGTTACCAGCCACAGGCATGACTGACTTTTGCATGAATAATAAAATAAAAGGCTGCTTTGTGAATTTAACCTTAAAACAACAAGGCACAGTACTAACCTTGTAAGAACAAATATTTATTGTGTGGGTATTAAAATTATTAAAGTACCAATTAGCAGTCATAGTAATAATTGATTTTGGCAAAAATCACCAATGGATACTAAAGGCAGTAGGTCAAATTGGATCAGAAAAAGAATATTTACACAGTTAAAAGGGAAACAATAGTAACTTTGCAGTGGAGAAACCTGACAGACACTTCATCCAAGTAATCAAAGTTAATCAACAGTAATGGGGAAAATTGGTATCGTGTGTCTCCTAATGTGAATGCACTGAGGAGACACACCTTCTGTGTTATTCCTGTTAAAAATGCATAACCTGTACTAATCATGAGAAAACACCAGACAGACCCAAGTTAAGGAACAGTTTACAAAATACTGGCCTATACTCTTCAAAAATGGCAATATCATGAAAGACAAAGAAGTGCTAAGTAATCAGTCTTAGACTAAAGAAGATTCAAGAGACATTGGCAATTAAATGCAATGCGTGATCCAAAATTTTCCTTTCATGCCATTTCATTGACATTTTTTCTCTTCTAGCTTTTACCTACAGAGTGATATATTTAAACAGAAAAAAATATTTTTAATAGCCTGAATTAAATAGATTCAGTTTCCTTCCTATTTTACTTTTGTAGTTTATATGGATTTTAAGCAATGTTGTGGATCTTGGTTTTCTTTTTTTTTTTTAATTTAAATTTTTTATTGTTGACACTATTGCAGATGTCCCCCATTCTCTCACCCCTTTGCCCACCTCCACCAAGTCCTCCCCCTGCCCCCACAACCTTGGCCCTCACCACACTATTGTCTGTGTCCACGAGCTATGCATATATGTTCTTAAGCTAATCCTTTATTCAGTCCCCTCAGCCCCCTTCCTCTGACATTTATCAGTTTAACGTTTCCATATATCCATGCCTCTGGTTCTATTTTGTTAGTCAGTTTATGTGGTTCATTAGATTCCAAGTGAGATCATTTGGTATTTGTCTTTCTCTGATGGGTTTATTTCACTTAGCATAATAATCTCCAGGTCTATTCATGCTGTCGCAGAGGGTAAGAGTTCCTTCTCTTTTACATACTCATAGTATTCCATTTTGTAAATAAAATTTTTTAAAATTCTCACCCAAGGATATTTTTTCCATTGATTTTTAAAGAGGGAGGGAGGGTGGGGAAGAGAGAGAGAGAGACTGAGAGAGAAAGAGAAACATCTATGTGAAAGAGACATGGCAATTGGTTGCCTCCTGCACATGCCCCATCCAGGCCCGGGATCAAACCTACATGCCCTTGGCTGGGAATTCAACCCTCAACCTTTCACTGGGCTGACACTCTAATCATTGAGGGCTGTACCACAGCTTTTTTATCCACTCATCTACTGATGGGCACTTGGGCTGTTTCCAGATTTTGGTTATCCTATCTAATAAAGCGGTAATATGCAAATTGACCATCACTCCAACACACCAGATGGCTGCCCCCATGTGGACACAAGATGGCCAGCAGGGAAAGGCAGTTGGGAGGGACCAGGCCTGCAAGGGAGGGCAGTTAGGGGCAACCAGGCCGGCAGGGGAGGGCAGTTGGGGGTGACTGGGCCAGCAGGGGAGGGCAGTTAGGGGCAATCAGGCCGGCAGGGGAGCAGTTAGGCCTCGATCAGGCTGGCAGGGGTGTGGTTAGGGGGTGATCAGGCTGGCAGGCAGAAGCAGTTAGGGGCAATCAGGCAGGCAGGCAGGCGAGTGGTTGGGAGCCAGCAGTCCTGGATTGTGAGAGGGATGACCCAGATTGGAGAGGGTGCAGGCTGGACTGAGGGACACACAACCCTCCTGACCCCCCTGTGCATGAATTTCTTGCACCAGGCCTCTAGTTATAAATAACGCTGCTATGAACATAGGGGTACATATATTCTTTCTAATTGGTGTTTTGGGATTCTTAGTATATATACCCAGAAATGGGATTGCTGGGTCAAAAGGCAGTTTCATATTTATTTTTTTGAGGACGCTCCATACTGTTTTCCACAGTAACTGCACCAGTCTGCATTCCCACCAACAGTGCACTAAAGTTCCCTCTTCTCCATATCCTCGCCAGCACTTGTTTGTTGTTTTATTGATGATAGCCATTCTGGCAGTCATGAGGTGATACCTCATTGTGGTTTTAATTTGCATCTCCCTGATGATTAGTGATGTGAGCATCTCTTCATATGTCTGTTGGTCATCTGTATGTCTTTGGAGAAGTGTCTAAGTTTTTTGCCCATTTTTAATGGGATTGTTTGTCTTCCTGGTGCCGGGTTGTATAAGTTCTTTATATATTTTGGAGATGAACCCCTTATCAGACTGGCGAATATGTTCTTCCAAACATTGGGTTCCATTTCATTTTGTTTGGTTGGTATTTTTTAAGAAACTGTCAAGAATATTAGGTCTTCTGGGGGGCGGGGGCGGGCTGGAGGGGGTCAATGGGGGAAAAACAGGGACATATATAATACTTCCAACAATAAAAAATTATTTTAAAAAAACAAAAACGCTTCATTGGTGACTCAAAAAAAAAAAAAAGAATATTCGGTTTCTTAGCCTAGTGCCATGGTCAGCAAACCGCGGCTCGCAAGCCACATGCGGCTCTTTGGCCCCTTGAGTGTGGCTCTTCCACAAAATACCACGTGCGGACACGCACGTACAGTGCGATTGAAACTTCGTGGCCCATGCGCAGAAGTCGGTATTTTGTGGGAGAGCCAGTATTTTGTGGAAGAGCCACACTGACGGGGCCAAAGAGCCGCATGTGGCTCTCGAGCCGCAGTTTGCCGACCACTGGCCCAGTGGAATTACTTTTCAAGCTATTAAAGAGTTAAAAATAATAATATTTAATGGTTTTACCAAATTTTCAATTAATAGAAGAAAGAAGAGTCTTCATGCTATTTAAAAATACTAGAGTGCATCATTTAAGAGTTTTGTGAGCACTTGAGAAAGGAAGTAGTGGTCACTAAGATACTATGGTATTCATAAAGAAGTTTGGTATGGTTTTTAGATAGGTAGGTTTTTAGATAGGATTCCTTTATTTTCAGGAAAGCAATTTGATGAATGTCTGATTTCCTTGTGTGCAAGAAAAATAGAGAAATAAACAGTGACTGTAGTTAATTAAATAATTCAATAACCATACCCAAGATTAATGACTAGATGTAAATCTCATGGTTTCTAGTGTTGTATCTGTTGCACAGATCTATTCTCAGTTCTATCCTAAATTTTAATAGCTTAGGTAAAGGCATCAATGACATACAGGTCCGATTTTTTTTTTAACTTTCATTTATTGATTTAAGAGAGAGAGAGATATCGATTTGTTGTTCCACTTATTTATGCGTTCATTGGTTGATTCTTTTTTCTTTCCTTTTTTAAAATATATTTTTATTGAAGGGAAAGGAGAGAGAGGTAGAAACATCAATGATGAGAGAGAATCATTGATTGGCTGCCTCCTGCACTCCCCCCCACTGGGGATCGAGACACAACCCAGGCATGTGGCCTTGACCGGAATCAAACCCAAGACCCTTCATTCGCAGGCCAACGCTCTATCCACTGAGTCAAACCAGCAACGGCCATTGGTTGATTCTTATATGTGCCCTGACTGGGGATTGAACCCACAATCTTGGTGTAATCAGCACAATGCTCTAACCAACTAAGCTACCTGACCAGGGCTACAGGTCAGATTTTTAAATGACACAAATCTGGGAGTGACACCCAAAGCATTGGATGACTGAAACGGGAACTGAAAGATAATGGTAGCTGGAAATGATAGCAAAATAAAATGGTAGCAAAATAAACCTGACAGGAATCTATAATAATAAAAGTGTAATATGCTAATTAGACTGGACGTCCTTCCAGATGAAGCCAGGCTTGCGAGGGAAGCCCGGGTGCCTGCTGGCGGCCGGAGGGACGCCCGGGTCCTGGGTGCCAGAGGGAAGCCGGTGCCGGCAGCCAGGGGAACGAAGGCCTACTCTTACATGAATTTTGTGCATCGGACCTCTAGTAAATTATTCATAGATGATGGGTGGAAGGGAAGTAAAAGCTTTATGTTAATTTATGGAAAATCAATTTGCCAAATGGCCAATTGGCCATATTTACCAAATTTATTATTTTTTAAAAAAATATTTGTATCAATTATGTCCAGTTAGAAAAATGGAAACGACACTAGTATTTTAAACATAGGGAAGGAAATACAGGGAATTGGTTTTACAGGTGTTAGAAGGCTAAATGAGTAAAAAGGGGGACTCTGAGCTATTAAAGAGATAGTAATTATAGGAGGCAACTATCACAGCAAGAGCTGAAAAACAAAAGAAAAGAAGTTATCATAACCTAGAAGCTACAGCTGGGAGCTGACAGTTAGTCTTCTGATGAGGAGACACTGTTCAACTACTGGTGGTACTGAAATTTTGAAATCCTTATTACTAAAAGCTGTTTGTTTATATAAGAAACTAAAAGATATGTTGAACTAAAATGTGATAACATCTGAATGCACAACTCTTCCATATTGAATTTGGTTCTGAAAATAAAGCATATAAAACTAATTTGACCTCAATTATGTTAATGTTCTATACCTTTTTCCTCCCATCTTTAAAATGTCTTTGCCACTAATAGTCCTCCCATCGCAAATGTATTGCTAAGTAACATCTCAGAAAAAGTAACTGTTTATAAAAATTTGGACAGGGATTAAAAATAAAGGAACAAATGGCACTCTCCCTCCAGGAAGCACGCCTATGCCATTTCCTTTCCCTTCTCCTTCCCTCACAAGCACATATGTCCTAAACTTCAGGGGCCCCACAAGACTTGCAACCAGGGGAGCAGTGGACAGTGGCAGCTCGTCCCGGCTAATCTGCTGAACCTGTCGCCAAGGGCCCCTTTTCTCTGACTTCCCAGTGAGCCAAAGCAGCCCAGCCTAGGCTCAGCTGCTTCTGCTATGCCCTTCCTGTTCCACTGTCCTAAGTGTGTTTTTGCTGCTGTCAATAAATTATTGCTTTTCTAAAAATAAATAAAGGAAAAAGCATGGCAAATGAATTGTGTGGGCTAAACATTCCTTTGCTTATAGGTATGTACTTCTTTTTAATCTTCTTTCTCACTGGCACCTTAAGCATTATTAAGTGGATTTAATGTTGAGTTTTTAAGATGAAGATATTTGTCATACTCTGAAACATTAAAGAACAAGGTTTGGAATTGATTTCTTTGTCTTTTTTCCCTCTCCTCCAAATATTGCTTCTTTAGGTCAGTAACAGATCCAAGAGATGGAAAGAGAGTAGCACTCAAAAAGATGCCCAACGTCTTCCAGAATCTGGTCTCTTGCAAAAGGGTCTTCCGGGAATTGAAGATGTTGTGTTTTTTTAAACATGATAATGTAAGTGAAATTGGTGTTTGGGATAAACTATTTCCTAAGCATGCTTAATTGTATTAGTAAAGAGCAAAAGAGAGTTAAAAAAGAAACATGCAAGTTATTAAATGGGTTTGGAAACCTGAGACAACTTAGATCCTTTTTGTGAACAATTAACTTATTTAAATAAATTCTAAGACTCATTGATTGACAGATAGATATTAATTATTATAAAGCAATGTTAATATTTAGCTGAGGGACAATATTAATAAGTAGAGTATAATATGTAGTCTGGGTGATTTAAATGAAAATAATTGGTCCCTGGTTTTAAATGTTTTATATTTCTAATCAGAGATTAAGTTAAAGATGTAGGGAAGCAGAGTCATCTCTTAAAGTAACATAGGTTAGATTTTTTGTGGCTGTGTTTAAATTTGTTAAGATTCATGGGCAAATAGAATCATTGTGGTTTGAAAGATAGCTTCACCTCATCTAATACTGAATTAAAAGTTTGATATGTGTAAAATTTACCTGGAGGATATTAGCATTGGACTCTTAGTTTTCAGTTTCATGTGAAAAGAAAAACTGCCTCATATTCTGCATTTGGTACTCAACCTGTAGTATTTTAATTGCTGAAGTAAAAACTTTGTCAGAAAAATAGAAATAATTTCTTGTTGGCACAGGAACTTTTAGAACTTTGGCCAAAGTATGGTTCTCTCTTTAAGAGAGAAATTTGTGTAAGTTTGAAGTATTTGGTCAAACTTACTTGAAGCTCCTTGGTTTGACATATTTTATTGATAGATTACTCCCCTTGAAATCTTCCTTGATTTTTTTTTTTTTTTTTTTTTTTTTTTTTTAGTTATTGCTATCTTTTAGTCAATTGGAACTGCTTAGCAATGTGTTTGTTTCAGTAACTTTAAAAATATCACTCATTTCTGTTTTATGACTGGTTCCTCAAATTTTGAAAGTGATTTAGAATGATATCTGATGCTTGCTTAGTTTTTGCCTGAGTACCACCCTAGCATCAAAGAGTACAGACCTTATGTACATTATCAGACACTCAAGTAAAGCTATTCATAGTGAAGAAATATTTTGAAGGTGGCATCAGAAATTCGCTTATTAGGGGTTTCAGTGGTTTATTATATTCAGGTCTATCTTTTATAAAGGAGGGACGAAAAGAAAAAGAAAAAATATATATATATAAAGGAGGGATGGTGTAATAGACTACAGCTGGTATTTTTTTCTCATGACTTATTCCTATGGAGTAACTAATTAAGTCACATAGTTGTCAGAATGAGTTGTGTAAGAAAAGAAACAGAATTCTTGAAAACACAACAATCACTTTCTCAAGCTCCTAATAAGCTCTATCATAAGAGAGTGCTTGTGACTTCTGTGGGAATATTCAAAAGTGAGGCAGATGGTTGGAAATGAAGATGGCAGGGCCACTGTTTTATACATAATGAATTTATGTTATGCTCTGCGATCTATCTCCAGAAGCATCTCAGGGCCCACATACCTGGTATGTGTGGAATGTCTAAGAGGCAACTGGTTTTTGATATAGTTAAGGTAACAGATATTTATTAATTGTGTTCTGTTTATAGAGTGCAGTGCTAGGTCATGTGGAGGGTACAAAAAAAATTTTGTTAATGGTTTTTTGTTGTGTTTTTTTTTAAATGAGTGGACCAGGTGTTTAACACTTGTTACCATGTCTCAGAGAGTATGTATGTTTTACATACATTAATTCATTTAATCCTTAAAAATTTTTGTCACATAAGGCTTGTTATCTCTACTTTACAGAGAAGTAAACCAAAGCTTAGAATTAAGTAACTTGTCTAAGGTGAAGGTAACAGGATTGCAGTCTAAATCTGTCCTGCTTCAGAGCCCTTGTTCACTAATTTGGTAAACTTTTATTGTACACATGCTATATTCCTAAACTACATTAGCTTCTAGGGCAGTGATGGCGAACCTTTTGAGCTCAGCGTGTCAGCATTTTGAAAAACCCTAACTTAACTCTGGTGCCGTGTCACATATAGAAATTTTTTGATATTTGCAACCATAGTAAAACAAAGACTTGTATTTTTGATGTTTATTTTATATATTTAAATGCCATTTAACAAAGAAAAATCAACCCAAAAAATGAGTTCATGTGTCACCTCTGACACGCATGTCATAGGTTCGCCATCACTGTTCTAGGGGTTTCTACCTTCAAGGAGTTTAGTAATGTGATAAGTACTGTGATAATGGTGCTATGGTAGGGCTGTGTGCATGGTTAAACATTAATACAGGACAGTTTGTGTCCTATTTATACCACAAATCTGGAAAACCAAACCTACAAGTATTTTAGAATCACCAGTGAACCTTAAAAATGCAGAGATTCATGGGTCTCATCCACACCACCTAGATTGGAATCTCTGGGGTTGAAGCCCAGGTAGTACCTAAGCTTCTCAGGTGAATATTAAGAAGGGACAAATTGTTGTGTGGACTTAGAGGCTTAAAGATACTTTAAATATGGAGAAGGTAAACCTTCAGATGAGTCTTTTGAGATTAAGATTTGATTAATAGAAGGAGAAGAAAGGAATGTCATGATGAAAATGACATTTAAAAAGATTAATCTGTCTGGCTGTCGTAGGAAGGTTGGATTTTAATTTGGGTGGTTTTTTTTGTGTGTCAGAGAATAGCTACAAAGCCCTATGAGGTTTATATTTCCTTTTGAATAGAGCCTAAAAGTCACTATATCAAATTCATTGATTTCAGTTGATCTGACTGACTGAGATATACACACATGCACACACACACATATGCACACAATCTTTTATTTGTCCTTAAAGTACAGGTTGTTTTTCATCTTAAAGGATAGGTTTACCTTGATATAGTAACTTAGGGAAACAGAAATGGGTTTAACCTTGTAAAGATTGATGTTGTTAAGGCTTATCACTAGTGTCTAGTCAGAATCTGAGCTATTATAAAATCTGACAAAATATTCTTCACTTTAGCCCAGCTGGCGTGGCTCAGTGGTTGAGCATCAACCTATGAACCAGGAGTTCATGGTTCAGTTCCTGGTCAGGGCACATGCCCAGTTACAGGCTCAATCCCCAGTACTGGGGGCATGCAGGAAGCAATGATTGTTTCTCATCACTGATGTTTCTATTTCTCTCTCCCTCTCCCTTCCTCTCTGAAATCAATAAAAATATTTTTTAAATATATATATTCTTCACTTTATCCACCCATGCTCTTGTGCATGCTTGTACACACACTCAGTTGTCATATCATCATGGAAAAAATATTTTCCTTTTTTTTTTTTTTTCAATCTTGTACTCCTTTGAGAATCTGATGAAAGCTATGAGTCCTTTCTTGGAAAAATGCACACACACACAATTTTGTGTCATTTTAGGCTTTTACTAGTTCTCTAAAGCCCGTTCAGAGCCCCCCTTAGATCCATTGATTCCTGCAAGAATCCCCTATTAATACAAAGTCTTGGATTTTTTTTTTTTTTTTTTGTCCTTGGGTAATAACACCAAACACACAGTAGGCAGTCTATTTGAAGAGTAAGTGAATGAATAAAAGTAATAGAAAAAGATAAATCTCTGGTCTAGAATGATAACCTCAGTGATTTCTCTCTTGGAGATAACTTTTTCCCAATCTTTTCGTACCCTTGAGAAGACTAAGGATGCAAAGAGGAGACACTAGAGACAAAGAAGGATCATTCCTTTTCCTTTGTATCGTCTGACCTAACTCAAACAAGGCCTCTTTGGGTTCATAAGTAGGATGCCTTCCTGTGTGTCATTATTTGTTGTGCTGTAGATGGAGATGTATGACCTTCAGTTCCAGAAAATTTCCTCCATTTTCTCTGTTCTCTCTTGAATTCTGATTAAGCCCGGCATCTGTTAAATCCAGAGAGAACAGGATTTATCCTCTGATTTTCTTTTCTTTTCTCTCTTATTGTCTTTTTCTATTTTTTGAGAGATTTTTATCTTCCAGCTCTTCTCTGAAATTGTTTTTAAAATGCTATTATTTTAATTCTCAACTCTTATTGTTGTTTGTTCAATCTTTCATTGTGGTGTTTTTTCAAGGATAGTTGAGCTCAACAACACCATCAATCAACTGGATATAACTGACACCTATAGACTGCCTCCACAGCTGCAGAATACACATTTTCCTGAAGCTCACATGGAACATTTACCAAGATAGACCACATTCTGAGCCATAGAAAATACCTTAACAAACTTAATAGAATAGAAATTATACAATGTCTGCTGTCAGACCAAAATGGAATTTTGGTCTATAGATTCAGTGGGTTCCATTCACAATCTCAAAGAGGTTTTTACTGGTGGAACTTGACAAGCTAATTCTAAAATCTGTAGGGAAGCACAAGGACCAAGAATAGCTCATAGGGGATCAGACACAGGGGTAGATAAAATGACCAGTGGGGCAAAATAGAAAAATAAGTTGTGTTATATTCAAAGGATCACTATACAGCAAGGAGAAAGAATGCCCTACAGCTGCACACATTAATTTGGACAAATCTCAGAAACATTGAGTGAAAAAGCAAGTCACAAAAGAATAAACACGGTATGATTCCATTTATATAAAATTCAGAAACATGCAAAACCAATACAAATGTAATAAAATTACAAAACAAAGCCAGAGAGTGATTAAGACAGCAGTGTGTCCTCTACCAGAGAGGGGCACACCTACCCAATGACCCAGCAGTTGTACTCCTTGGTATACGCAAGACAAATGATTACATATACCCACCAAATGACCTGTACATGAATGTTCATAGCCGTTTTATTCATAATACCTAGAAATTGGGAAACAACACAAAAGTTTGTCAGCAGTATCCTGGATAAGTACATTGTATTGTATTCCATTCATATAATGATGTACTCTACATTAATAAAAAGGATGAACCACCAATCCACATCAACATGGATGTGTGGTTAATGGGCATGCTCTCCCCAAAATGAGCTGGATATTCAATGTCATCCAAACCATGAATCTCACAGGTATACCAGTAAGTGAAAGAAGCTATACACAAAAGACTATGTGATTCATTTTATATAAAGTTCAGGGACAGACAAAACGAATCTGTGGTGGTAGAAATGAGAATAGTGGTAACCTCTGAGCAAGAATGGTTTTGACAGGAAAGAGGCAAAGGGGCCTTCTGGGTTGTTGAAATGCTTAAATTCTTGATCTGGATTTTAACCATGGAATAAAAATGTGTCCTATTATACATTCTGTGTGGGTAAAAAGAAATTGAATTACTGTTCACTTAGGATGTGTGTACTTTACTATATCTTACAGCTCTATAAAAATAATAGTAATAATATAGTCTCTACCTTAAAGAACTTAAAATCTAATGGGATGGGGGGGATGGAGAGAATGAGGAAAGAGTAGCTCCTTTGCTAAACATGGGATTTAACTCAGTTGTATGAACAGCTAAATGTGTAGTCTTTTTTGTTAATCCTCACCTGAGGATATTTTTTCCATTGCTTTTCAGAGATTGGGGGGAGGGGGTAACGGGGGGAGGGGGAGAGAAACTTTGATGTGAGACACATCGATTGGTTGCCTGCTGCACGTGCCCAACTGGGGGCAGGGAGCGAACCCACAACCCAGGTACATGCCCTTGACCAGGAATCGAACCTGAGACCCTTTTGTGCGCTGGCCGCTGCTCTAACCAGGGAGCAACACCAGCCAGAGCAAAATTTCTAGTCTTTATATTTAGGATTGAGATTATTCACAACAATTGTTTTATTGATAAAGGACTGACTAAAAAGAAAAAAGAAAAAAAAACTAAGTCGTTTACTCATTAAGTAACCAATTTATATGACTCTCCTAACATCACAAAGGTTAAAATTCTAAACAGTGGCTATCATTAAGGAGCTTTTGTCCAGTTCATAAGCGACTTGAGAAATGTGCTGAAACACTGTTGGTAATGACCATTATATAAGCTTTAGTTTGTTTTTTAATTAGAAAAGTATGCCTACTTTTTTTGTATTTGAGATCCTTTGAAGGGTTGTCGGTATTTTGGGGTACTTTAACTCTTTACAAGCATCCTCCTCTATTTACAAGATAAGGTTAATCTCACATAGCTATTTAAATAAGGAGTCAGGCATGAATTCTGGAGTTTGGAACTCTGCTACTGTTCTTTCTAATTTACTTCTCATTTCTGAGATTCCTGGATCATTTCTCCCGGCCTTAGCTCTGTGCCACCTTGAAACACTGTGGAATACCATTCTCTGATGACATTTTTAGGTAAAAAGAACAGGAATAAAAAACAACAGGCGGTTAAAAAATTCCATACAGAGTTTAAAATATTATACCTTTGAAGCTAACAATCACAGCTAAATGCTTGAGTGCAAATGTCTAACCCTGTCTTATATGGCTTTTCTACAAAAAGCCTCATCAAATTTGGAGTAAAAAAGCTTCATTCTTCTCTATCAAGGTTTAAATGTATGGTTGTCACTTTCTTCTAGATAACCTCTAATTATAGCAGATAGATTTGAAGTGTGAAATAGCCTTGTCTAATGGACGCCGTCACTCATTGCATTCTGTTTTCCCGCAAGACAGGATGTATGTTGTTCAGATACCGAGTTTAGAGTCCAAAAGATGTCAAGTAAAACACTAATTTCTAACTGCCTTCCTCAGGCATCAGATATTCATGTTAAAAATTGTTCTATCACATAATGAGACATGAATTTACATGTATTTTTGACACAGTAATTATAGATTTTTTAAATATAGAAATGAAATCTTTTATATGACAAAAAATTATTCTGTACAGAAACTGGAAAATCTGTTATTTTTCCTAAGTATAAACATTTTAATTCAGAAAGGAAAGATAGATATTCTTTATAATAAACATCTAAACTATTTTAAAACATTTATGTTTAACTGGTTTTAAAGTAGGTGAAGGCTTTTTCATTACAGAAGGTTTTAGTTTAATTTAAAATTTTAAAGTGACAAATGCTTGACTGAAAAAAGAATAACCTTTAAAGGGAACAAGGTTTTTTCCACATGTAAATTGCAAGGGGAAAAGAAAGGGAGATGAAGGAGAAATTTGTAGATTAAAACTTAAAAGACATAAATCAACCATAACATGTAAATCTTATTTAGCTCCTGATTTAGACTAACAAACTTTAAAAAAAAGAAAATTGGGAAATTGAGCACTGCATATTTGGTGGTATTAAGAAACATGCATGTATATATAGTAGATTGGTCATTTGTTTTTATTCTTAATAAACTGGTATTAATTCAGTTCAAAATATAAAATATTAAATTTTTATATTTGATAATTTTGTTTTTTATCTTTTAGAGATAATGACCAATGTATGGCTGAAATAAAGCTAGTATTTATATATTCAAAATTATATAGGGAGAGTGGAGGATATAGATGAAACAAGAATGGTCATGTATAGATCACATGAGTATTTACATAATTACATGAGTATTCTTTATACTATTCTGCCCATTTTATGTACTTAAAATTATCCATAATTTAAAAAAAAAATTTCTTAATAAACTAAGCTCAAGATCAGAAAATTTGAATTTGTACTGCCACACAATTTACTTCCTGTTAAATAACTTCCTCCCTATCCTTTGAGCCTGGTATTTTTCATTAGCAAGGTAGGTTTAGATTCTTAAATGTGACATCGTAATTGGGACTTACTAGTAAAAGAGTAGCTAGACAGCTGGTAGGGGAAGTAAGCCTGTTTGTTATGTTTCAATGGCATACTACATTGATAGTATGCTGCTTTTATAAAGGACTTGAATTTCAGATGCCATAAAGTATTTTTTTTCCCCACCTGAGTGACTTTTTGGAGGACTTGGAATAAAATTCAAAATGCTTAACATAATTTAAATAAATTTTATGTGATTATCCCCTACCTTTCTCTTCTGTTTTATCCCAGCCTGTTTTCCTCCCACCCACTATATTCCGTAAGCACTGGCATTTCTGCCTCTAGAATCTTCCTGGTTCTTCCTTGCCTCAATGACTTACATTTGCCTGACCAACTTCTATTCAGCCTTCCACTCAGAGTAGTATTACCACAGAGAAGCTTTTTCTCCACACTCCTCTTTACTTTTTCCCTGCATAATAATAAATGTCATAATTATATATTTGTGTCACTGTTTGTTTGTTTAATGCCTTCCTCTTCCCTAGTCATGAGAGTAGGAATATCAGTTTTGTTCTTATAACCCAAGAGCCCACCATAGTGCCTGCCAGGTAGAATACACTTATTGAAATATTTTTTTAACAGAAGAATAAAGGAATGAATGGTAGGTATGGCTCCTTATGCTCTTAGATAAATACTAATTATTAAAAATAGAACATTTCTTTCTAACACCATCCTATTCAGGGGTTCTGGTAGCATTTAGTATAATCCAGTTGCCTCTCTCATTTGGTTTAGATAGAATTATCTTTTAGATAGTAAATCTACAAACCCATCTTAATGTTTAGGACTGTGTTTCTTGACTGATAAATTTAGTTAATCTCAGTGGTCAATTGTAACTAAACCTTAAATCACTAAAGTGTTAACAGTATTTACTTGTACTTATGTCATATGTTACTTCCTTTTTAGTTCTCTAAATTTTACTTTTTTTTCCCTTTTCTCAGGTACTCTCTGCCCTTGACATACTCCAACCTCCACACATTGACTATTTTGAAGAAATGTATCCTAACCAGGGAATGTGAAAGAAGGGGACACATTTTTTTATTAATTTGTTCTTCTAGTACCTTTTTGGGGTTCTTGCCTTGAAGTGTATTAAATCTCATCCTTGCAGAAGTGGTTGAGTACCTGGAACCAGGTAATTTTGAAATCCCAAGTATCTGACAGAACTTAGTATTAACAGTATATCCTGAGTGATGATATCACAAAACAGGACTTCTGAGCAGAAATTTTACCTAATGTGCACACATCC
Source organism: Myotis lucifugus (assembly GCF_000147115.1). NCBI lineage: Eukaryota > Metazoa > Chordata > Mammalia > Chiroptera > Vespertilionidae > Myotis > Myotis lucifugus. Next base: position 1,185,184 of record NW_005871205.1, read on the forward strand.
TTTACTAGTAGATGGGTTATTACCATCCCATATTGCAGATGAAACCAGTGAGGCAGCTATGTTGCAGTGGAACTCAATAAAGTGCTCTTGTGACTGACTATACAATAACTGCCTGTCAGCCAAGAGGATAATATTGCCCTTTTTTCTACCGCTTGGAGTAAGGTGAAAATTAAAGAGCTAGTAATGTAATTTAAATGTCCCAAGTTCCTTGGAATAATGGCAGTGGTGATGGTAATAGCCATCACTTACATGAGTTTTTATCATATGCAAGGCACAATTCTAAGTTCTTTACACATATGAGTTTATTTAATCCCTATAACAGCCATCTGAGGAAGGTATTGTGAATATTCCCATTTAACAGAAGAGGAAATTGAGGCGCAAAAGATTTAAAAAAAAAAAAAACTTGACCAATTTCACAGAGTAAGTAAATGTTGGGGATGGGGTTCAATTCCAAGCAGTCTGACTATATAGTTCAGTCCCTACATACATGATTCTCTCAGGATAGAGGCTTTAACATTCTCGTATCACTACTATAGTTAATGTGTAAAGATAGTATATTAGGTATCATGGATAATAATAAACTGTAAAATAATGCCTGGTAATAGTTCCTGGGACTATGCATGGAAAATATTAAGACTTAAGTTAGGCCATCTGACATTCCTAGGCAAAACATCACCATTTACCATTCTGTACTTGGTAAAGCTTTAAGTAAAAGACAGGAAATCCTAAATCATTAATTTAGTGAGCTCATGATAGTACTGTTTATTCACTCAAGGCTTTTTATTAGCACTAGGCCTGTGACTCAGAATGGAAATCAATATAATAGCAAGATGCTTTTTCTGATTGAGCAGTGAGCTAAACTAAAATCTCATTCTTACTCAAGAGGTAGATAATTCCATACTAGACAATTATCTTTGATATTTTTTCTTAATAATTTGGAACAATTAAGAGCCTCCCAAGGGGAAAGAGAGCAGTTAAAGTACTAGGGAATTGGGAAACCATGTGAGGTGATAGACTTGTCATTGATCAACATTGGGATGTTTTGATCTAATAAACCAAAAGCTCTTGAATGCTGTAATCCTGGATGATATTTTAACCCATGAATCTCTTATGGAATTAATCCCTTTGCAAAGGGTTAATTCAGTGCACTTGGGGTACTCCAACCCTGCACATTCCAAAGAAGGGGCTGGCCCTGACTGACTCCTGGCTGGTAAGAGTGTCTTTGAATACCTGGGGTCTTGGGCCATGTCAGGTGGTTCTGACACGCCCCTTTTTTTAAGTTCAAAATTAACTTAAAGATAGAAGAATTGAGGAAGTTCTTCTCAGTGCTGTATATGTCAGTAGTAGCCACTGAGGAAAAAGCATTAATAATTCCTTTTCGTTGATGGGAAGGAAATCTACATACTAGAAGACACTCCTATGAGTGTGTACTACTATCTCTGCCTCTTTGGAAATAAAGTTGCTGATACCAAACCTTGAAATAAGTAGAAATCCTCTTTAGTAAATAAGAGTTTTACTCTATTATAGGCTGTGTCAGGGGTCGGCAAGATCACCCTCAGGTTCGATGAAAGGACTCGGGGGACCCAGGAAGGCTGTTTGACTCGAGGTTAGAGATTAAAATCAGCAAAGGAAAAAGGTTTATAAGGCAAAGTTCAGGAGAAACCAGGCACAAAGTTCTAGTTGTTCTCTCTTGTTGGAATTGCATAAATAGTGCTTCATTCTCCCAGCAACAATGTATGACAACACAGGCAATGTTGTCAACTAGGGAGGCTCACATGAGCCTTGGTGTCCAGGGTTCTAATTGGACATCAGTAACTAAGCATAGAGCCTCCAAGAAACTGATCTTAGCTACTCAGTCTCCAGCCCACCACTCTTCTCCCTACCCAGAGTTTAAACTAATACAACTGAACCAAGGCCCCAAACAAACAAAAACAGGCGTATCCCATGAATCACATTGTTAGCCTAAACCGTGTGGTGTGGCCAAAGCCCCAGGTATACTGAGATACTCTTAGGAGGCAGGATTTGCAGGGGCAAAGGTTACTTCCCAGGAGCCAGTCATAAAAACTTTGGGAACATATAGGATTTCGGTAGCCCAGATCTGCTGTGTTAACCCTTTATTGAATATGGACCTTCAGTGGGGAAAGAATGTTTTCATATAAGATAATTGGTGAATGTGGGTATATTTAATCAATGCCAAATATATTTAGATTCTCTTCACTGAACACTCAGCTATTCATTATATATATATTTCCTGTCTTACAGTTTAAGCATGAATTGTTTATATTAGGTTTTAGTTTTATGTACTTGGGTTTGTCATTTCTTTAAAAACCCCACGTATGTTTCTATAAGCTAGGAGTTCTCGACCACTTATTATTATTGACCATATTTTAATTAAATCTGGGAGAGACTTGATTCATTATTATTTTAAACTAGAGGCCTGGTGCATGAATTCATGCACGGGTGGGGTCCAGCCAACCTGCCCCAATCGGGCCGGCTGGGGGGAGGGGCCGAGAGCAGTTGGTGGACTGGCCCTGCCCCCAATCAGGATGGGGGGCCATGGGCAGTTTGCCAGCTGGCCCCGCACCAGGTCGAACTCCCGGTCGAAGGGACAATATGCATATTAGCCTTTTATTATATAGGATACTTGCAAAGCAGAAGAAGAGTTAGTACCATTATGATTATTTTAAATCCATGAGTGGCATAGGTGGTATAGTAGCTGTTGGTAGCTGATTTCAGTCCATTTCATTAGTCGACAAAATATTTCTATAAAATTTCTCTCCCCAAAATTGTTCATGAATGTTTAAATAAAAGACTTTGCCATTATATATTTACTAGAGGTTGGGTGCACAGAATCCTAGTGGGAGCACCGCTCAGCCAGAAGCCGGGCTTGCTACTCCTTAGCCGCTAAGCACTTCCACAGAGGTGGGAGAGGCTCCCTCCACCACCACTGCGCTCCCCAGCTGTGAGCCCAGCTTCTGGCTGAGCAGCACTCCCCCTGTGGGAGTGCACTGACCATGGAGCGGGGTGGGGGGAAGGGGGCAGCTCCTGCGTTGAGCATCTGACCCCGGTCAGTGCACATCATAGTGACCTCTGGTCATTCCGCTGTTCAGTCGATTTGCATATTAGGGTTTTATTATATAGGATGGAACCCTCTTGTACACCATTTACTTAAATGTTTTACTTTTTTATTTTTTACCTTCAGGTTTAAAAATTGACACTTGTTTTCACAGTAATTAGCTGGCTACAGATGGAAAAATCTTTCAAACCTAAACTTCAGTATTCTTTTTTTCTTTTGTATAATTTTTTGCTATATGTAGAATGATGCACAGAAAAAAAGTGTTTTCCAGTAGTGGTGCCATTTGGAAAACACCAAATCCTTTAACATAAAAAGGAATTAAACCTATAGCTGACATGGGATTATAAAGACTTTTTAGGAAGGCATGATTTAGCTTGGAGTACAGGGTACTAAAAACAGGTTTTTAAATGGAAACGTAAGAAATGCCTTAGTTACATATATGCTCTGTCTTTGCTGATTCTTTTAATATCCTAAATAGGAATTTTCTGTGTCTTGTGCTTTTTAGTATAAATATGCTGTAGCCAAAGGAAACAAAATTTTCTGTGATTTCCATCTGAAAAATATGACAACGTAATGCATCAAGTACGAAAATATTGAAGATTTAAAAGAATCTCACGTTACTATTTTATTTCAACTTCATATATTATTTATCTGTGTTAGCAGCTCCCTCTGTAGTATCTCAGAAATATGACATGCATTACATGTGGTTTTAGTTGATGGCATGTGTTTTTTAATTGGAAGATTATTGTGTCTTTGCAGATTTTAGAATGGGTAATGTTTTGTTTTCTTCTAAAATATATATCTTTTTATTGATTTCAGAGAGGAAGGGAGAGGGAGAGAGATAGAAACATCAATGATGAGAGAGAATCATTGATTGGCTGCTTCCTGCACACCCCACAGTGGGGAGGGTGAGAATCTAGCCCACAACCTGGGCATGTGCCCTGACTGGGCATTGAACTGTGACCTCCTGGTTCATAGGTCAATGCTCAACCACTGAGCCATGCCATCCAGGCAGAATAGGTAATGTTTTTAGTTTTAAATATATATATTCATGGAATTGTTCTTTGAGAAAACTTTTGAGATCTGTTTAAGGCTCTGTCATTTTAGGTAAATTCTAAGTATATTGCTTTGCATCTAATGGATGTTGTAATACTTAGTTGATAAAGGAATCAGTTCGTAGAGTCAAAAATATATATTTGTCATATTATTTAAGCTGTAAAGGGAAAGAAATAATCTTTTTGTTTGTTTTTTGTATTTTATATGTTTTTTAAATTTGATTTCATAGAGGGAAAGGAGAGGGAGAGAAAGATAGAAACATCAATGATGAGAGAGAACCATCAGTTGGCTGCCTCCTGTACGACCCTACTGGGGATTGAGCCTGAAACCCGGGCATGTGCCTTGACCAGGAATCAAATCATGACCTCCTGGTTCATGGGTTGACCCTCAATCACTGAGCGACACTGGCCGGGCAAAAGAAATAATATTCCACTGAATATACGTACCATATCATTACACTTTTTTCTAAGATGAGAAAATTGGGATGTTATATTACATATGCAACTTTTAGTAGGCAATTATTTTAAACCAGAAGATGTCTTTAAAACTAATTGAATAGTTAATATTTTAGAAATATCTGAAGTCTGTGGACATTTTGATATCATTGTGTACAATAAAAGTATCAGCATATTAGTATCATGCAGTTAATCATACGTCTTTTTCTGAAACTAATAAAGTGATTACATTTTGCCCACAAAAATCTAGCTTGGGTTTTTAAAGACTCTGCATCTTTAAATAATTCCTTAAGCAACTTTTATAAAGACTGTCTGGATTATAACTGCTTACAAATCTACCTATAAGGCACAACAGATTTAGCAGAAGTCAGGTATGGAAGGAGTAATACATTCTACCACAACCTCTGTATCATATAGCTTTTGTTTTTTTTCATATTTTTTAAATCTAATATATCAACCTAGAAAGTATATTCTTTAATAATTAAGAAAGATTGCCCTAACCGGTTTGGCTCAGTGGATAGAGCCTGTGTACTGAGGGGTCCCGGGTTCGATTCCAGTCAAGGGCATGTACCTTGGTTGTGGGCACATCCCCAGTAGGAGGTATGCAGGAGGCAGTTGATCGATGTTTCTAACTCTATCCTTCTCTCTTCCTCTCTGTAAAAAATCAATAAAATATTTTAAAAAATAATTAAGAAAGATTATGTATTTTTCTGAGCTGAACTGTTGTTAGCTTGCTAAAGGATTGCGTTATTCATTTTACACTTTGAGTTTCTGTTTGGAAGTCTGTATGAAAACAGTTTGGCACTTAATTACTTTGAGCATACTAAAATTTAATCCAAGAGAAACCAGTGCTAATTGTTGATTGGGAAACATTATTTGTCCTGCTTCAGTCAGGATTCTGGACTCTATACAAAAACAGGCTCCTTCCCAGAAAGTACTGGATGCCAACTAGATTAGAAATAAAAAATCTGGCTTGCTTTGGGAAAAGCTTTTTTAAAAAAAAAAAATGTTTTAATTGATTTCAGAGAGGAAGAGAGAGGGAGAGAGAGAAATATCAGTGATGAGAGGGAATCATTGATTGGCTGCCTCCTGCATACCCCTGACTGGAAATCGAGCCCACAATCCAGGCATGTGCCCTTGACCAGAATCCAACCCAGGACCCTTCAGTCCGCAGGCCAATGCTCTATCCACTGAGCCAAACCAGCTAGGGTGGGAAAAGCTTATTTTTAACTTGAAACATAATCTTAGTATTTTATGGAGGCGAATATAGGTGGTCCAGGTCTTCTGTGCTAGAAGCACTTACAACCTAAAACCAATGGAAATGAGAAATCTAATAGAGTGACCATGTTTCCCAGATTGCCAAGACTCATGGATTTTACCTGATGTCCTGATATAATAAGTTCTTTCTTTCACTTTCAGAAGTGCCCCTGTTTGGATAATAGGTTTGGCTTGTGCAGGCAACATTTAAACTGGAATCTCCTGTCATAAAGGCAGCGAGGGGAACTTACATATCCATCTCAGCCAGTTAAACTCCTTGGTAGGCAGTCATGTAGTTTTTGGGTCTCCAGATGTAGTAGTTTAATTGATAGTATTATACACTCTATTTTATAGCAACATTTTATAATTTAAAGAATATTCAATATATGATTCTCTGGTGCTATGAAACAGCTCTAGGAGTCAGTGAAGAGTGAAAAACAAAAACAAAATGGTGTATATACATATATAAGTGTACTCTTTCTGCAACAACAGTTCCAGAAATCTGCATCCTAAGAGCTTTGATGATTGCCATATTGTTAGAATGTCTTTCTTCATTTATTCCATAAGCATCAGCATCAACTATGTTCCTAAAACCAGGAATATTTTATTTTTTTATTTTGCTTACTGTTGTATTCTCAGTCCTTAGAACAGTGTCTGACATATAGGAGGTGCTAAGTAAGTATTTGTAAAATTAATAAATAAGATAGTCTCTGCCTTCCAGGTTTGTAATTTAGTGGGGGATACAATCATAAATAACTAGAGGCCTGATGCACGAAATTTGTGCAAGGGGCTTGGCCCTCGCAGCCCCAGCTGCCTCGGCCCTTGCAGCCCCAGCTTCATCCTGAAGGTCGCCTAGACCAGCGGTTCTCAACCTGTGGGTCGCGACCCATTTGGGGGTCGAACGACCCTTTCACAGGGGTCGCCTAAGACCATCGGAAAACACATATATAATTACATATTGTTTTTGTGATTAATCACTATGCTTTAATTATGTTCAATTTGTAACAATGAAAATACATCCTGCATATCAGATATTTACATTACAATTCATAACAGTAGCAAAATTACAGTTATGAAGTAGCAACGAAAATAATTTTATGGTTGGGGGTCACCACAACATGAGGAACTGTATTAAAGGGTCGAAGCATTAGGAAGGTTGAGAACCACTGGCCTAGACGGTCGTTCTGCTGTTTGGTCTAATTAGCATATTAGCTCTTTATTATATAGGATAATCATCATTTAGGTTGGAGAGTATAGCAATAGAAAAGATCTTAATGTGTCTTTAATGTTGGGATCCACTAGACCAGTGGTCGGCAAACTCTCGAGCCACATGCAGCTCTTTGGCCCCTTGAGTGTGGCTCTTCCACAAAATACCACGTGCGGGCACGCACGTACAGTGCGATTGAAACTTCGTGGCCCATGCGCAGAAGTCACTATTTTGTGGAAGAGCCACACTCAAGGGGCCAAAGAGCCACATGTGGCTCGCGAGCCGCAGTTCGCAAACCACTGCACTAGACCAGTGGTTCTCAACCTTCTGGCCCTTTAAATACAGTTCCTCGTGTTGTGACCCAACCATAAAATTATTTTCATTGCTACTTCATAACTGTAATGTTGCTAATGTTATGAATCGTAATGTAAATATCTGATATGCAGGATGGTCTTAGGCGACCCCTGTGAAAGGGTCGTTCGACTGCCAAAGGGGTCGCAACCCACAGGTTGAGAACTGCTGCACTAGACTAAAGGACTGGAGTGATTATCTGCATGTATGTTGAAGTTATCAGTTACCACCTGAGGGATTTTAAATATGCAAATATAAGCCAGTTGTTTGTGCTGTCTCACTAAGATTGGGATTGTTGTGATAAGAGAGTGTGGAATTAATTTCTGGTATGTCTTTTTTTAAAGGAGAGATCTTAGAGGATTAGCCCTGAAAGCAACCATAACCTGGAAAAAGGGTAGGAGAGAAGGAAGCAGCTCTTTAAATGGAGACCAAGTTCTCCATAATCATGTTCATGCTCTTCATCATAAATGCTTTTTTGACAACCAAATTAACTGTGATTGATCTACAAATTTTTTTAAAACCTCAAGGCCTAATTCATCTTCTGTTTAAGCTTTAAGAAACTCAGACTATATCATATTTTAAGCAAAGTTCTGACTTTATTTTCATTCTGACATATCAACAGTGGAAAGGGCAGCATTCAAAATGAGGTATCAAAAGTTGAAGACTGGAGGAAGTGGAGGGACCGATTAAAAAAGATAAGAGAGCCTGGCCATCGTGGCTCATTGATTGACCATTGACTTATGAATCAAGAGGTCATGGTTCAATTCCTGCTCAGGGCAAATACCCTGGTTGTGGGCTCGATTCCCAGTGTGGGGTGTGCAGGAGGCGGCCAATCAATGATTCTCTCTCATCATTGATGTTTCTATCTCTTCCCCTTCATCTCTGAAATCAAACAATATATTTTTAAAAAAGAAAAAGAGAGAACTCATGGACATGGACAACAGTGGTGATTTCGGGGAGAGGGATGGGTGGAGGTGGAAGAGAGCATAGAGGGGATAAAGGGTGATGGATAAAAAGAAGTTTAAGGCTGTATGTCAGAGCTTTGAGCTAATCACCCAAACCCTCTGCTTCATTCACTCTTAGAATGATGAGTTTTTTAACTAATAGTAGATTCAAAGTCATGCATTTAAACTGAAGCATATGCAACACAGTTTTAATTAATTTATGCCCAATTCCATTCATTTAGTTTATTTTCCAGAGTGAGCATGAGCTAGGAATCAAGAATGTGAAATCAGCTCCCATACACTTCCCATAGTGGGAGCATTTCACCAAACTAAGTGTGAGACTGGTGTTGAGAGAGGTACTTTAACACAAGCCCTCTGTTTCATATGGGGTTCAATCAAAGAAAACAGCACTCTGTTCCAATACCACAGAACACAATACTGTTGAATTTAGTGAGAGGTTGATAATATTGGTCCCCAACATAGTGTCTTCCCAGTTGATTTTTTGTGATACTTGATGTTTGTTTTATGCCCTAACTTCAGAACTTTGCACTCAGGAAACATGTACCAGCAGGTAGTGTAAAGTACAACAGTCATTGCTGTTGTTCCTTTTCATGTATGTGTGTGTGTGTGTGTGTGTGTGTGTGTGTGTGTGTATTCATATTGGATTGATTTTTACAGAAAGGCGGGGAAAGGGATAGAGTTAGAAATATCGATGAGAAACATCAATCATCTGCCTCCTGCATACCCCCTACTGGGGATCGAGCCCACAACCAAGGTACATGCCCTTGACTGGAATCGAACCCAGGACCCTTCAGTCTGCAGGCCAACGCTCTATCCACTGAGCCAAACTGGTGAGGGCCATTGCTGTTATTCTTAAGTTCATGATTCAGTGGAGATAATTGATAATTTTTAAATAATTATAATACCAAGTAAATCAGTTTTATAATAGAGATATTAACCAGTGTTTCTTAAGTAGAAAAATTCCTCTCTCCTCTTCTCCCCCTAAAAAAAGGAGTTTGGGAGACTGATCTGAACTTAAAATTTTCATAGAATAAGATATTTTAATAGTCCTTCCTATATCAATCCATAGAGATCAATTACCTATAAGTAGAATACATATATTTTCTTTTTATATATATATATATATTTTATTGATTTAAGAAAGGAAGGGAGAGAGAAATAGAAACATCAATGATGAGAGAGGATCATGGATCGGCTGCCTCTGGCACGCCCCCTACTGGGGATGAAGCATGCAGCCCAGGGATGTGCCCAGACAGGGACCTCCTGGTTCATAGGTTGACACTTCCACTGAGCCATGTCGGCTGGGCAAATAAATACATCTTCAATATTTACAGTTGTATTCTTATTTTTCCACAAAATTTTAGGTAGCATCTGATTTCTCTTGGTGGGTCCATGCATAATAGAATATTCATTCCATAAATGTTACAAAGTGGGGACTGTGAACAAATGAATGAGGCACTATGGCAGATCTTATATCTTTTTTCAGCTTTATTGAGATATAATTGACATATAACAACGTAATATCTGGATGGAGAAAGCAGATCCCTTAAAATGGACCACCATTTTGTTTTGTCTCTTCCTAACTGCCATAAAAAGTACTCAGAAACAGACCTAGCCTGTTTGACCCAAACAGACTGAAGGATCCTGGGTTCTATTCCAGTCAAGGGCACATACTGGTTGCAGGCTTGATTCCCCAGCCCTGATCAGGGCCCATGCAGGGGGCAACCAATCAGTGTGTCTCTCTCACATCAATGTTTCTCTCTGTCTTTCCTGCTCCTTTCCATTCTCTCTTTAAAAATATCAATGGGAAAATATCGGGTGAGAATTAACAAAAAAAGTACTCAGAAACAGAATTCTGATATTCCTCTCCTAGATTCATTCTTCTAGGTTTTTGTTCTCTGTATATTTTGAATCCTCTCTGCCCTTCATAACTGTTCCTTTAATAAATTTGTCTTTAAAAATCTTCAAAAATTAATTTCACTGGTGATGGCTAGGTAAGGTAAGGAAGTATCAATAGCTTAGCATATTGAGAGGTTTGTCCTTCCTTCAGACTGCTGTTTGTGGTTGTTTATACCACTGATAGTAATCTACTCTTGGTTTTAATGACACCATTCTTGCAGCTTTACAATAGAACAGACTGGAGTAAATTGCTCTCAAATTCTGTTGGGCAGAAGGACATTTGAAACCAGATTGTCTGGACACAGAATTAAGTTTTTCACCGATAAGAAAGGGTGAGTGGGTCTAATTTGAGGGCTCATTGTCTGTTGGAGAAAGTGTTAAGATTTGTTGTATTGGCAAAAAGAAGCATGATGCAGTTTATATGACTTGTACATTCTTTATCCTTTGAATGGATTAAGAGGTGATTGGAGAATTTGCCTCTTCTTTTTATGAATTAAAAAAAAATTAGAGAAGTAAAATGTTTCTAAACTAGGTAGAGGCTCTTTCAAATAGCTTTTTTTTTTTTTAATGTTCAGAAAACAACTAGTGACTATTCCAGTCATTTCATTTGATTTCTCTTCCTTCCTTGGGTTTGTGTATATGTGCATTTACTTTGGATGGTTATGATGGTGGGAGATTAGTAGTCACCAAGCTCTCCCATCTACATTTGACAGACACAGAGCTTGCCTTTGCTTTCTCCAGGGTACTTGGAGAAGAAGAGGTGAGGTTTGAAATAACATCATTTTCTCTAGAATGCTCTTTCTATTTTTTACATGTGTGTTTATAGCCTTAGTGACAAGGACTCAGCCAACAGAACCTCCTGGGCTATGTCAGAGTATATGGAATGATAGCTTTCCAGTTTTTTTCTGGTGTAGAATTGATTTTTTTTTAGTCAGTTTTAAATTTCAAATTAAAGGTAGTTTTAATTTTTTTAATTTTTACCTTGAAAAGAAAAGGGAATTTGCCTTTGCCTGGGAAAGAGATTGTTGTATTCAAACATTTTAACAATGTGACCTTTCATTGCATTGATTTCTATAGAAAAGCACAGGCATGCTTCAGAAAAGGTCAGTGATTCTAATTGAAGCACACATGGATTTTTTTCTAGCTGCAAAGGCGCCCATGGTTTTTGTTGCAAAGAAGATGATGAGATTTAGGGCTAACCATTTGTTACAAGAGAAAGCAATTCTCTCTGATGCATTGCTGTTTTTCTTTCACGTGGAAAGCATTGTTTGAAATCAACAATATCCATAAACCAGATTTTCATTATCCATGCTATTTAATGCCCTCATTTTTATTTCAAAGGCACTTACATATCTGAGATCTAGGTTGAAATTTCCCTTCTCAGTGGACCAGATTTTTGGAACAACAAAAAAAAATGTGAGGAAAGAGATACTATTAAATCTCAAATATTTATAGTTGTGAGATTTTCTTCTTTCAAACAGGAATGGCAGGATTTCAGAATTAATGCTTTTTTGGGGGTTAAGCATGTTTTAACTGCCATTCTTGGACTTTTCATGTAAGAGAATCTATAGCTTGGGGAGCCAGACTTAAGGATCTGCTTACTACAATTCACTGTGTCCTTTTGGAAAAATCACTTAACTCATATTTATTCAAACATGTATCACACAAAGATGAAGACTTTAAAAAAAAAAGGATTGTAAAACTGTTGACCTATATGGGCACCTACTTAATAAATACTTAATATTGCAAGATTTCTTTTTCATAATCTGGCTTAGTGTTGGTTTCTGTCCAATATTAAATGAAAGAAAGAATGAATCAGTTTTCATTATCTGAAGTCAGTAAAAACTATTTAGGGATTAAAATTGTTTTCTCGAAACTTCCTATATTTATTCTGTAGGAAATAATTCAAATACAACAGGCTCTTCATTTTCTTCTAAGCTAAATCAGTTAAATACCCTATTTTGCTATATGAAAGTTTTAACACATTAATAGTTTTTCATACAACATCAGTCGCTCATTGCACATAGAACATTAAATGTGTTGAGACTTCAGTTTCATTGAGCAGGCAGAGCAGCCTGCTATAGTTCTAAACTCCAGATGGTGAGCTTTTGAACCTGATAGGTAGCTTTTTTAATAAGACCCTATCACAAATTGTCACAGGAATATTGTTATTAAAGTACTTATTTAGCAGTGCTTTCTTATTATAAAGCACCTTATCAATAGTAAGCATTTATTCCTAATCCTATATAATAAAAGCCCAGTGACCATAACGGCAGAACGACCGCTCGACCAGTCACTATGAGGTGCATTGACCACCTCTCAGTCCCTCCCCCAGTGGGGGTCAGGACTGGCGGATGGGCGGAACGGCCAATCTCTTGGTTTCTCCCCCTGGCCCGCAGGCTCTGATCCCCAGATGGCAAACTGGGAACCTGGGGGGGGGGGGGGGGAGCCGGGAAAGATGGCCCTGGTCACAGGCTAGGCCTAGGGACCATACCTGTGCACAAATTTCATGTGTCGGGCCTCTAGTAGTTTATAAATTCCTCCAGTTCTTATTAACTAGCTGTAATGTATCAGTTTTATTCTTTCCCTTTTGTCTGAGAGGATGGGAACGATCTAAGTCATAGACTGGTTTGCAAGCTTAAACATGGGAATGTGGAAAATTGACCTTCATTGCATATTCTTAGTGCAGCAATTTTCTACCTTTTTCACCTCATGGCACACATAAACTAATTACTAAAATTCTGTGGCACACCAAAAAATATTTTTTTGCCAATCTGTCAAAAAATAGGTATAATTTTGATTCATTCACACTAGACAGTTATTGTTGTGTTGGCTGTTCTCATTATTTTTTATTTGAAAATCTAAGCGAGGGAGGAAACCAAGATGGCGGCATAGGTGAACACCGGAGATTGCTGCCGCAAACAACCACTTCAAAAATACAACTAAAAGACGGAACGGACATCACCCAGAACCACAGGAAGGCTGGCTGAGGAGAGATTCTTCAACTAGAAGGAAAGAGAACAGCATACCGAGGCTCAGAGGAGGCGCAGTGTGGAAAATACAAAGGTACGGAGGTGCGTGTGAAGCCGGCTGGTGGCTGAGGGCGCGGTTGTCGTTTTCAATCAGGAGGGAGTCTCAGACTCTGAGCTCCAGATCCGGGTGAGTCTCTAGGGACTCAGACTCAAATGGGAGAAGCAGGATTGTCTGGCATCAGTCGGAACGTGAGGGCAGCTTTCTCTCCAAGGTTTGCAGCGGTTGCTGGGGTTCTGAGAAGCAGAGCCTCTGGGAACGGGACTGAGAGCAGCCATAACTGCTCCCTCCACCCGCCCTGTTGATCCCCTGCGACCCGACCCGCCCAAACCCTGCGCAGAGCCATTTGCCGGATAGCCTCAGGCAAAGGCTAGATTAGCACCTCTCCAGAGGACAGAAGTTTTCCCACTGCAGACACAGCTGATTCTCACAGCCAGTCGGCCTGGTGGTCAAATCCCTCTAGTATTAACTACAACAATCAAGGCTTAACTAGAACAAGACTGCGCACAAAGACCACAAGAGGGTGCACCAAGAAAGCATAAAAAATGCGGAGACAAAAAAAATGACAGAAATGGAGGATATAGAGCTAAAAAACGCACTTTTGAGGGCTTTCAATAATTTGCTAGAAACTGCCGATAAACTTGATGAGAGCCTCAAGAAATCTAATGAGACCCTCGATGTTGTGATAAAGAACCAACTAGAAATTAAGAATACACTGACTGAAATAAAGAATATTACAGACACCCAACAGCAGACCAGAGGAGCCCAAGAATCAAGTCAAAGATTTGAAATGCGAAGAAGCAAAAAACACCCAACCGGAAAAGCAAAATGAAAAAAGAATCCGAAAATACGAAGATAGTGTAAGGAGCCTCTGGGACAGTTTCAAACGCACCAACATCAGAATTATAGGGGTACCAGAAGATGAGAGACAGCAAGATATTGAAAACCTATTTGAAGAAATAATGACAGAAAACTTCCCCTACCTGGTGAAAGAAATGGACTTACAGGTCCAAGAAGCCCAGAGAACCCCAAACAAAAGGAATCCAAAGAGGACCACACCAAGACACATCATAATTAAAATGCCAAGAGCAAAAGGCAAAGAGAGAATCTTAAAAGCAGCAAGAGAAAGAGACTCAATTACCTACAAGGGAATACCCATACAACTGTCAGCTGATTTCTCAACAGAAACTTTGCAGGCCAGAAGGGAATGGCAAGAAATATTCAAAGTGCTGAATACCAAGAACCTACAACCAAGATTACTTTATCCAGCAAAGCTATCATTCAGAATTGAAGGTCAGATAAAGAGCTTCACAGATAAGGAAAAGCTAAAGGAGTTCATCACCACTAAACCAGTATTATACGAAATGCTGAAAGGTATCCTTTAAGAAGAGGAAGAAGAAGAAAAAGGTAAAGATACAAATTATGAACAACAAACATGCATCTATCAACAAGTGAATCTAAGAATCAAGTGAATAAATAATCTGATGTACAGAATGAACTGGTGATTATAATGAATCAGGGACATAGAAAGGGAATGGACTGACTATTCTTGGGGGGGAAAGGGGAGTGGGAGATGCGGGAAGAGACTGGACAAAAATCGTGCACCTATGGATGAGGACAGTGGGTGGG